>NC_030852.1:16058064-16062621 GCF_000208745.1 Theobroma cacao
AAAATCAAGAGAAATCAAGAAATCAAGCATTAAAAAGGTAAATTTCATTGTATTTTCCTTGTGTATTTCACTACCCATGTATTTTTCTCATTTCCATGACAAAATTAGAAAGTGGGTATGGACACCCATGCTGGCCAAACCTCCATGGATGAGTTTTGAGCTTGAGTTTTGGTTGATTTTAATTGAATTAAATGATTTTAGTTAGGTTATATTGAAATATAGCAAAAATAAGCTAGAGAAATAATTTTCTCCCATTGAAACCCATTATGCTGAATTTTCTAGGGGAGTATTGGCTGCTGATCTTGATGTTTATTTGAGGAATTATGATGAATAATGATGAATTATGAGCCTAGAAAAATAATGGGAATTTTCGGAGCAAAAATATGAAATTTTACCCACTAGGGTATTTTCGTAATTTATTGCCGGGACTGATAATTTGCACCACACTGAGAGACATTAAGTCAATTTGGGTGCAATTGAGGTACAGAAACTGTAAAAAATTAATTTGGAGTTTAAACGGATGCGTATATCGGTTTATCAGGTAAAAGATCGAAATAGGCTAACACCGCGTTTAGGCAAAATTTAGACATTTTGCACTTCATATCATGCATTAGTAGTATAAATTAGTTTATTTTGGTTTAGTACCAAAGTAGTAAACCTCTTAATTGTGCAATTTTATCAAGGTGGCAAATCCTCTGATAAGGGCAAAGAAATCGCACTCGAGGAGTAATAGTTGGAGCACCCGAATTTAGTTTTCGGAAACGGTGAGTAAACTATTATTATTATAAATTATCTAGAGTTTATTTTTATAAAAATCTTTATGTATTTTATGAAATGAAAATGAGATTAAAATGGGACTTTTGATGTTTTAGAAATAAATGTGACAAATAAATATATTGTGTTGATTATCTGGAATAAGAAACTTTTGATTATGAAATTGAGTAAATGGGAGGCTGCCAATTGTTTTGAAAAATATATTTTCCTATGAATGGCTTATGATATATGAGTATATGTGGTTATATTTTATAATTGCATTGGGAATTTATGTAAGTTGTCTTTTACTATGCAGGCTGGGTAAATAAATAAAAACCACGTTATACTGTCGAAATTTTATTAAAATTGGTGGGTTTATCTAAAACTCGGCCCTATAAATACATGTCATAACATACATGCACTGAGTAGCATGTTATTATGTTAGGAAAGTCCCTAAGAATAGACGAAACCCGGTATTATACCTAACGGTACACTTGAATTGATTTAACCTCGAACTAGTTCAAATAGGAATCGTAAGATGAAATTTAACATTTTATAGTCAAGGAATGACTAAAAATGATTGTTCGGAGTTCAAGGGTTCATTTGGGGAAAAATTGAAAATTTTGATGCTCAGGGGCAAAATCGTAATTTTTTCACCCGTGGATAAAATTTGAGATTTTGAGAGAATTTAGATCACATTTGAAAAATTGGAGAATGGTATAAGTATAAGGGATGAAAATATGTCTATGGGTAATTTTTCAGTTTTTGGGGCAAAAATGTAATTTTTGACTTTTACGGGGGCAAAAGTGTAAATTTTAAAAATTACTCCACCAAGACTTTGGATAAGTCTGAGAATTTTTTCTAAGCTATGGATATGTGGGAAAAGTGTATGGTGAAAATTTGGAAACAAATGGATGGCTAGAATTTAAGGAATCAATAAAACATTAAAAAAATGAATAAAATAATATTATATTATTTTAGCCTTTAAAAAGGTCAAAATTTCCAGAATTCTCATCTTCTTCAAGCCATCCAAACCAGGAGAGATAAGGGGGAAAAGAAATAAAAACCCTAGCTGAAAAATTTGGAGAAAATCAAGAGAAATCAAGAAATCAAGCATTAAAAAGGTAAATTTCATTGATTTTCCTTGTGATTTTCACTACCCAAGTATTCTTTTCTCATTTCCATGCAAAATTAGAAAGTGGGTATGGACACCCATGCTGGCCAAACCTCCATGGATGAGTTTTGAGCTTGAGTTTTGGTTGATTTTAATTGAATTAAGTGATTTTAGTTAGGTTATATTGAAATATAGCAAAAATAAGCTAGAGAAATAATTTTCTCCCATTGAAACCCATTATGCCAAATTTTCTAGGGGAATATTGGCTGCTGATCTTGATGTTTATTTGAGGAATTATGATGAATAATGATGAATTATGAGCCTAGAAAAATAATGAGAATTTTCGAAGTAAAGATACGAATTTTTACCCACTAGGGGTATTTTCGTAATTTATTATCGAGACTGATATTTTGCACCACACTGAGGGACATTAAGTCAATTTGGGTGCAATTGAGGTACAGAAACTGAAAAAAATTAATTTGGAGTTTAAACAGACACGTATATTGATTTATCGGGTAAAAGACCGAAATATGCTAACACCGCGTTTAGGCAAAATTTAGACATTTTTCACTTCATATCATGCATTAGTAGTATAAATTAGTTTATTTTGGTTTAGTACCAAAGTAGTAAACCTCTTAATTGTGAAATTTGTCAAGGTGACGAATCCTCTGACAAGGGCAAAGAAATCGCACTCGAGGTGTAATAGTTGGAGTATCCGAATTTAGTTTTCGAAAACGATGAGTAAACCTATTATTATTGTAAATTATCTAGAGTTTATTTTTATAAAAATCTTTATGTATTTTATGAAACAAAAATGAGATTAAAATGGGACTTTTGATGTTTTAGAAATAAATGTGACAAATAAATATATTGTGTTGATTATCTGAAATAAGAAACTTTTGATTATGAAATTGAGTAAATGGGAGGTTGCCAATTGTTTTGAAAAATATATTTTCCTATGAATGGCTTATGATATTTTAGTATATGTGGCTATATTTTATAATTGCATTGGGAATTTATGTAAGTTGTCTTTTACTATGCAGGCTAGGTAAATAAATAAAAGTCACGTTATATTGTCGAAATTTTATTAAAATTGGTGGATTTATATAAAACCCGACCCTATAAATACATGTCATAACATACATGCATTGAGTAGCATGTTATTATATTAGGAAAGTCCCTAAGAATAGATGAAACCCGATATTGTACCTAACGGTACACTTGAATTTATTTAACCTCGAACTAGTTCAAATAGGAATCGTAGGATGAAATTTAACATTTTATAGTCAAGGAATGACTAAAAATGATTGTTCGGAGTTCGAGGGTTCATTTGGGGAAAAATTGAAAATTTTGATGTTTAGGGGCAAAATCGTAATTTTTCCACCCGTGGATAAAATTTGAGATTTTGAGATAATTTAGATCACATTTGGCAAATTGGAGAATGGTATGAGTATAAGGGATGAAAAATATGTCTATTGGCAATTTTTTCAGTTTTTGGGGCAAAAATGTAATTTTTGACTTTTACGGGGACAAAAGTGTAAATTTCAAAAATTACTCCACCAAGACTTTGGATAAGTCTGAGAATTTTATCTAAGCTATGGATATGTGAGACAAGTGTATGGTGAAAATTTGGAAACAAATGGATGAAAATTTAAAAACGGACCAATGGGAAAGTGACACATGGTATTTTTTTTAATAGTTTAATATTATTTTAATGAAAAGTCAGCCCATTTAAGCCCCATTTTAAGTGATGGCCAGCCATAAGGGAGAACAAGACAGGAAAATAGAGAGGAAAGGAAGAAAAGAGAGAAAACAAAGGGAAACTATAAAATTCAAAGGGGAAATCATGAATTTCGTCCGTTTACTCGTCTAACGGTAAGAGTTTTCAATTTTAGCTTGATTTCTACCTTTCCTATGCCTTTGTTTTCATTTAGCATGCTTGAGGAGAGAGATCTAAAAGTGACATAAAGGGCCAGATGAAAATCTAGGGGAGAGATTTTGAAATTTTTAGGTTTTGATTTTTAGTTAAATTGGTAGTTTTAGTTAGTTAAATGTGTTTAGAAATTAAATTAGGCAAGAAAGCATTAAATTTTCACAATACCCACCCTTGGCCGAATGTGCAATGAGGTACAATGATGATGATCTGATTTTAATTCTAAGAGAAATGAAGAGAAAATGATGAAAAATGGTTAAATGTGATAGAAAAACAAAGTAGAAAATTTACCGAGTTAATGTCCCATTTTTGACCGAATTTTCCAAGGAGGAAAGTGAACTGATTTTGGTGATTTTAGAAGGTTATTGGCTGATATTTAATAGTTAGAAATGTTGGAGAGAGAATGGGACGATTTAGAGTTAAAATGCAGCGCGTTAGCAATTTATCGAGTAAAGTGCCAAAAATAGGTTAATACCGTGTTTAAGCCATTTTTGGCTATTGCATTTCATACCATGCATTAGTATAGGATTTAAGTCAAATATATAGTTATTTAGCATTAATGTGATGAATTGAGTAAATTTTTGCAATGTGTCTAGGAGGAGAGCCTTTCGGTAAAGGCAAGGAAATCGTACCCGACGAGTAGTTATCGGGGCACCTAGAAAGCTTTTAGTTTGTACAAACGGTGAGTAAATCTATTATTATTGTGAATTATCTAGAGTTTATTTTAAAAATGCTCTTTATGTATTTTATGAAACGA
>NC_030852.1:16063511-16068886 GCF_000208745.1 Theobroma cacao
GGTTTCTAGCACCAACACTGGGTGTATTTTGGGCCACTTGTCATTGTAACCATTATTGTACATTATAACTTTGTAAATTTTTGTATGTGTGAATTTATTTTACTTACACGTTACAAAAGATTTCTTACACGTGTTTCTATAAACATTGTTTTATATAAAAAAAAATGCTATATTTTAATCAATATTTTGAATAGTGATATTTATCTATAAATCCTTTTAAAATAATTTTGTCTTTTGATTTACTTGAGCAGAAAACTACTGGAAATTATTTAAAATGGAATGTTTAAAAACGATTGCTCACAAAAAATGCAAGAAACTTATATGTAAGCCTTGCGGGGTTTTGATTGGCATTTCAGGTAATGAGTGTCAATTGGGACGTCGTTGCGGTTGTCATGGGCCCGAGGAAGGTTTCGGGTCATGACGGTTTAGTCACTGCAGTGACGAGTTTTCGTGGACTGCCTATTAGAGGGATACGATAAACCCGATTATATAGTTACTCCGGTTGTAGAGGCGAGGAGGGTAACTCCCGGGGTAGTGTTAGAGCTCACTTCACGTCGAACCCCCACGTGAATGTGTAACTCGGCCAACGCCAAGGAATGGCTTGTTTTCAAAACTAACATGTGTTTAACATGCAAATATCTTAACAACCTTGGCGGACTCGGTTAGATACCTCAGCCAAGGTATCCTCGAGGATTAGTTTTTGGCTTGAGCCTTGTTTCTAATAAAAGTCATAAGCCTTAACAACTGTTTTGGTAAATTACAAATATTTTATGGTTTAAGAAATAAATTGAAAACCCTATGAAATGGTATGTGATTTGTTGTTTAAACTAGCTTCCATTTTACTCGCCTTTAGATATTTATAATAATGTCTGTTTACTCATTGGGATTGCAAAATCTCACCCACCTCCTTTTCAAATATTTCAGGCCTGTGGTAGCTTGTAGATACTCGATTTTGTCAAGGATTCCAATTGACCCCTCTATCCCACAGACAGTAGGTTACTATCACCTACACTTGGTGTATTTATGGGTCACTTGTCATTGTAATTATTATTGTACATTATAACTTTGTAAATTATTGTATGTATGAATTTATTCTACTTACACGTGTTTCTATCAATATTGTTTTCTATAAAAATGTTATATTTTAATCAATATTTTGAATAGTAATATTTATCTATAAATCCTTTTAAAATAATTTTATCTTTTAATTTACTTGAGCCGGAAACGACTAGTAATTATTTAAAACGGAATGTTTAACAACGATTGCTCACAGGAAAGGCAAGAAACTGATACATAAGCCTTACGGGGTTTCGATTGGCATTTCGGGTAATGAGTGTAAATCAGAACGTCGCGACGGTTGTCATGGGCCCGAGAGAGGTTCCGGGTCGTGACAACATTGTTATAAGCCATCAATTCAAACCATATATACATATAGATAACACAAGTATATAGTCTCCACCTACTCAATTTCCAAAATCGTCATTGAATTGCAAAACAATTTATAAATCTCATTCATTTAACCAACACTTAACTTATAAAACATAAAAATCTACAGTTTAAGTTCATTATTCTTTAAAATCATAAAAATGAGTATAAACTACTTTAGATAGTTAAGATGAACATTTGATTACTCACAATAATGGGAGTTTGGAGTACTCCTATTCTTGATCCTCGGGTACGATATCTTTACCCTTATCAGAGGGTTCACCACCTATACATAATACACGACACGTAATTCAATATATTTGTGCCAAACTGTTATAAAACTATTTCAGGCTCTATATGAATGCATGAAATTGAATGAGAATTGTTCGAATAATCACTTAAAGACGATGTTCTACGTGGGTTCAATTATGATCGGACTGAATTTGTATTCGACCTAACTCGAACTATACATTGTTGAATTAACTAAAACATCCGATTCAACTTCAAATATATTCATTACACTTCCAATATTCCAAATACACCAAAGTACCTCAATGAGCTTGACTGTGACTTAATTCATCGTAACCGAAATTCATTCCGATTTTGAACTAACGTGCTAATCAGTGTAAACACAGTCCAATAAATCCATCTATATCATTAAGAATCAAATCCAAGTCCATTCACTATGATTTTCTCATTATTGTTCAAGTCGTTTACTAAAGGAACTATACTTTCGATAATCGTTTTCGATATCCAATACCATAAATCATCAATTACGAGCTAAATAACATGAAATATAACAAAATCCATCATCAACATGTCACCTATAACATTTTGGCCAAAGAGGGTTGTTGAAGGGCATGTGATTTTCTTGCTTGTTTTTCATGCCAAACATCATCAAACAACTAAAAACACTAAGATATCATGAAATCTAGCAAAATCCATCATCAAAACCTCTCTCCCTATGTTCGGCCAGGAAGTATTCCCTCATGAAAACTTGTGTTTCAACCATAGAAAATGAAAAACAAAGCATGGGAAAGGTAGATCTTAAGCTAAAATTGAAAAATCTTACCTTTGATTATTTTGTTCTTTGAAATTCAATAAATTTCTCTTGAATTTTCCTCTCTAGGGTTTGTTTCTATTCTTTTCTCTTTGTTCTTTGCTTTGGTTGGCCATGAAGAGTGAAATGGGAGAGTTTATGTTGAGTTTATAAAGGAAATTATAAAAATATTAAAGCTTGACATGTGTCACCATGTGATTGGTCTATGGTTAAAACTTAACAATTAAGCATTTTCTCACCACCACATGTAATCTCTTAATTATCCAAAGTATAAAATAAAAATAGGTGAAATTCATGGGCTTGACAAGTGTTATGGTGGTGTAAAATTTCAAAAATTCCAATTACGTCTTCATGGACAAGTAAAATGATTGTTTTGCCCTTATGTTTGAAAAAATGTCAGAATTAAAATTTGTCATTTCTCAAATTCAAATCATGCTCCAATTAGTCAAATTTGGTCAAAAATTTCATCCAACATTCCCATTTTACCCTTGAGTGGCAAAATGACCATTTTGCCCCTATGTTATGAAAATTCCTAATTTGACTCAAATTAATTCTCGAACTTTGAATCACCATATTAAGACATTCTAAGGTTCAATAACTCTCAAATATGTCCTAAAATCTCTATTCAAACTAGTTCGAGGTTTTAATCGACTTAATTATACCATTAGGTACAATACCGACTTTTAACGATTCTCTGAGGTATCCTAGTATGTAGATATACTATCAAGTACATGAATGACATGACAAGTATATAATAGAGTAGGGCTTCACATTTACTAATTTAATTTTTTCACTTTTTGAAAATGATCAAGAAAATGTTGACATCGCACCACCCCGTTAACTACCCCACACCACCACCTGAGAGGTAGATTTTGGAAGTTGATTTTTCTGTGGAAATTTATACTTTATTTATTCATTTGAATGCATGTTTTAGGTCAGTTTTATCATTTACTTTTTGTTATGCTTGTTTGGAGTTCTTTAGACAAAGTAAGTTGTGCCAAAAATTTCGATGATGTTTTTATCCAATGATGAAAACTTAGTTGTCTTGTATCTTTAGCTTTTCATAAATATGGATATTGTTGGGTTTGTTTTAAATTTTTTTTGCTAAGTACCATTGTTAGAATGTGATTTCAACATATTGAGCACTTTGTCTTTTACTTTGAATTATTGAGCATATCTAGAGAATGTTTATATTGATTTGGAATTTGGATTATGTAATGAATTCTAGACTTTGCTTGATTCTCTCTTAAGGTGAAATCTTAGGCAATACCCTAGGCAATACTTAGTTAGGAAGATGATTTAGGCCATTTTTGGACCGTTTGAGCCTTTAAAGCTAACTTAATAAATTTTATCCTCTAGCATACATTTCTGAGCCTAATTTTTCCTTTTCATTGTTTAAACACCTAATTATTTTAGCCCAGCATTTTAATTAAATTTTTAATTTTGCATCCCTCACTCCTAAGTATGTAATCATTTTGGGAAGTGTATTGATGTGAAATCCCACCTTGAGAAAGAGGATAAGTTAGGAAATCCTTAGGTGAGCATATAGATTACATATTTTGAACATAAAACTTAGTTTAAACCTTCAAAAGAATTCATTGACACTTTTGGTTGTCTATCACTTTTGAAGTAGAAAATTTTCTAATTTTGGAAGGGGTCAAAATATGTGATTTTTATAAAACAATCTTTTGGGAATAAAAATGATGGTAATGATTCCCTTGATTTTTAGATGACCAAAAATGATTTTTTGCATAATTTTTGGAATACGTTTGCTATGGTATGTGGGAGCTGCAAATTTAATTTCAAACTTTTTCAATTTTGTTCTTTAGACTAAAATTTCTTGAATCCAAATGGGGGTTTTTTGCTTATTTACATAAAATATCTTAAGTAAATGGAGAGTAAAAAGGAAAGAAGTAAAAATGAGGACATTTACTTAAATGGTATTTAATGTAAATACGCTGGGCAAGTTTTATAGGTAATCTATCTTCGAAACTGCATTTTATTTCAAATGTACCGATACATATGGTTATGTATCGATACAAGTTCATAATGTATTGATACAATTTCATAATGTATTGATACAATTTTTTCAACACCCAATGTATCGATACATGGCCCAAAGGTATCAATACATTTCATCAATTTTTGAAAAATAAAAAGCGACAGAACTGTATTTTCACACTCAAAACTATAAATGCCTCACATTTTTCTAGGGTTCTCAACCCTCAACCATTTTGCTAAGGTATTTCTCTCAACGCAAATGTAAAACCCGACCCTATAAACACATGTCATGACATACATGCACTGAGTAGCATGTTATTACGTTAGGAAAGTCCTAAGAATAGACAAAACTCGGTATTGTACCTAACGGTACACTTGAGTTGATTTAACCTCGAACTAGTTCAAATAGGAATCGTAGGATGAAATTTAATATTTTACAGTCCAGGAATGACTAAAAATGATTGTTCGGAGTTCGAAGGTTCATTTGGGGTAAATTTGGAAATTTTGATGTTTAGAGGCAAAATCGTAATTTTGCCACTCGCGAACAAAATTTGAGATTTTGAGAGAATTTAGATCAAATTTGATAAATTGGGGAATGGTACAAGTATAAGGGATGAAAAATATGTCTATGGGCAATTTTTCAGTTTTTTGGGCAAAAATGTAATTTTTCACTTTTACGGGGGCAAAAGTGTAAATTTCAAAAGTTACTCCACCAAGACTTTGGATAAGTCTGAGAATTTTATCTAAGCTATGGATATGTGGGACAAGTGTATGGTGAAAATTTGGAAACAAATGGATGAAATTTTAAAAGCGGGCCAATGGGAAAGTGACACATGGCACTTTTTAATGATTAATATTATTTTAATGAAAAGTCAGCCCATTTAAACCC
>NC_030852.1:16069685-16075489 GCF_000208745.1 Theobroma cacao
AACAGTGATCGGGGCACCTAAAAATTAGTTAATTTGTACAAACGGTGAGTAAACTTATTATTATTGTAAATTATCTAGAGTTTATTTTTAAATGCTCTTTATGTATTTTATGAAATGAAAACGAGATTAAAACGGGATTTTTGATATTTTAGAAATAAATGTGACAAATAAAAATATATTGTGTTGATTATGAAATTGAGTAATTGGAGGCTGTCAATTATTTTTGAAATATATATTTTCCTATGAATGGCTTATGAAATATGAGTATATGTGGCTATATTTGATAAATTGCATTGGAAATTTATGTAAGCTGTTTTTACTATGCAAGCTGGGTAAATAAATAAAAGCCATGTTATACTGTCGAAATTTTATTAAAATTGGTGGGTTTAGTTAATGTAGTGACAGGTTTCCGTGGACTGCCTATTAGAGAGGCACGGTAAACTCGATTACATAATTACTCCGGTTGTAGAGGCGAGGAAGGTAACTCCCGGGGTAGTATTAGAGCTCACTTCACGTCGAACCCCCACGTGAATGTGTAACTCGGCCAACGCCAAGGAACGGTTTGTTTTAAAAATAAAAATGTGTTTCATATGTAAATATCTTAAGTACCTTGACGAACTCGGTTAGATGCCTCGGCCAAGGTATCCCCGAGGATTAGTTTTGGCTTGAGCCTTATTTTAATAAAAGTCATAAGCCTTAACAACTATTTTGGTAAATTACAAATATTTTATGGTTTAAGGAATAATTTGAAAACCTTATGAAATGGTTTGTAATTTGTTGTTTAAACTTGCCTCCATGTTACTCGCCTTTAGATATTTATGATAATGTCTGTTTACTCATTGGGATTGTAAAATCTCACCTACCTCCTTTCCAAACATTTCAGGTCTATGGTAGCTTGTAGATACCTTATTTTGTCGACGATTCCAGTTGACATCTCTACCTCACAGATAGTAGGTTACTATCACCAGTACTTGGTGTATTCATGGGCCACTTGTCATTGTAATTATTATTGTACATTATAACTTTGTAAATTATTGTATGTATGAATTTATTTTACTTACACGTGTTTCTATAAATATTATTTTATATAAAAATGCTATATTCCTGTCTTTTGATTTACTTGAGCCGAAAACGACTGGTAATTGTTTAAAACGGAATGTTTAAAAACGATTGCTCACAGAAAAGGCAAGAAACTGATATGTAAGCCTTGCGGGGTTCCGATTGGCATTCCAAGCAATGAGTGTCAATGAGGACGTCTCGACAGTTGTCATGTGCTCGAGGGAGGTTCCGAGTCGTGACAGCAAACCCTTTTAACTCATTTTTATCTCAAATATTCATTTTTGTTGATTAAATGATGTGGTTTTGAGTTGTTACAAAAAAGTAACATTTTTAAGCTTTGGAAACTTTAAATCTTGATTTCTAATTTCGAAAAATATGATTTATTGCCTAGATTTTCTGTTGGTAATTAAGCTTAAAGGTTTTTTAATTTTCTTAAGCATCTAAGCTCGCATAATGTAAAGATGAAAGATTTATGGGTTTCTAAGCATGGGTTTTAGCTAGAAAATTAGTTTAACTGAAAGAAAGTAGTTTCGAAAGTACCTAGAATGATTATTAGGAGATGTTTATTCTAAAAAATGATTGTGATGAATGTTTAATGATAGGAACACTTGAAAACTCCATGGATATTGCAAAAACAAAGTTATGATTGGAGCTAGGAATCAACTTTCCAATTAGGTGAGTGGATACACCTTTTCAAGTATTTTAATACGTAAAGTTAGCATGATTTTTATGGAATTGGTTGTTTAAGCATGTTGAAAAATTATTTCCTTAAATGGTTTATTAAAGGCTTTGAACTACAAGGTTTTATGAAGTTTTCAAGGAAATATTCAAATGACTTGATTAATAATGATTGTGATATGTGTGACACAATGATTTTTAAATTGTTTACAAATCTACTATGTATGTAAATATGCTACTATGTATTAGTTTTCAACAATGAGGGATAAGCCCTTTCATGTTTGTAGTCAACTAATTACTTCGGCCTTCGGGTTATAATGGGTACAAGATATTTCTCTGGTTAATGTATGAATGTTATTATGCACATGTTAGATACAATGTAACATGATAAGAATGTTGGATGCATAAGCTCCATTTATGAGATTGTAACATGTATGTGTTAAGCATATCATATACACTATGGTCTAAGCATTTAAGTGGTTTATCAGCTTATGAAATGTATGTCGTGAGATGTATGTGTCGAGATAGTCATATGCTCTATGGGCTACGCATGTGAATGACTTATGAGGTTATGAAATGCATGCCATGAGATGTATGTGTTAAGACAGTCATATACACTATGGGCTAAGCATGTGAATGATTTATGAGGTTATGAAATGCATACCATAAGATGTATGTGTGTAGATAGTCATATACACTATAGGTTAGGCATGATGATGATTTTTGGAAATGTTATATGTTCATGATGCAAGCTAAGGATAAGAGCGATCCTAAGCTTAAAAGATTTTATGATGATGGTGGGTGAGGCCGATGTACTCCTCACACAACTATGATGATTGTTTACACAAGGTGAACTTGAGGATAGTGAGGACTTTGTCCACTACTTGATTGAGTGGGGTGGGACCCCTCGATATATCGTGGATGAGGCTGATGTGCCGTTCATGAAAGTGCACTAGGAACCCAAAATAATGGGGATTAAACTAATATTCACTGAAATAAGGCGAACCCATTCATAGTTAAAATGTTATGACAAATGAGATTAATGAGTTAAATAAACGATTGAATGAGTATTGCTTCATGATTTATGCTTAAATGCCTAGTTATAATTATACGAGTATTGATGATGTTATTCACACTGTAATGTGGTGATAGTGGCTTGGTTAGACAGAACCTTAGCCTACGAAATGATCCCTCAATGCTAAAAAGACTTATGAATGAGTTAAATTCATGAAAATACCCAGAAAGTTAGATTTTGTGGCAAAAGAATTGATACATATAAAGTATGTATAGATACATTTTCAATAGAACGCTACAAGAGTCATTCTATGTGAAATGTGTCGATACATTACCAAGGGTATCGAGAGATTCCTTGCATGTATCGATACATTCCGGAATGTATTGATAGAATTCTAGCATAATTGACTTTCAAGTGATTTTAAAGAGGTTTTCAAGATTAAATGGCTTTTAATGATTTTTGCAAAGTGTTTTCCATGTAATGTTATTCAGAGGATGATTAAATACCATATTTCATGAACCTCATGGTAATGTTGGTAATGTGAAAAGAATTTATGAATCATATGTATTTACAATTGCATGGTTATGAAAAACTCTTCCCCTTAGCTTTCCCTTTTCTCATATCCACTCACGAAGTCTTTATGACTCACACATTATTTTCCCTCACTATTTTGTTACAGATCAATGATAGCATTCTTTTGCTAGTAGCTAGTGTCATAGAGACATGATCCATTCATTCCTCATTGGTAGGCATCTAGCAGTCTCTTGATGCTTAGCGAGTCAGGTCATGTTTCGCTAACGAGTTGGTTTTTACTTTATGTTATAATTTCAGATTATGAATATGTTTATGTTGATGTTGCCAATGTAAGGCATTTGACATTAATAATGTTATGTATGAGATTATGATGATGGCTCGAGAGCTTATATGGACAATGGCACTTGTTGATATATTTATATATATACATTCTTGAGTTTTCATAATTAAGTTGAGAAGTTCCTTAATTGCGCATTGAGATGTATGAATACATGTACCATGATTAAGTATGTTAATGAATGGATGAGATGTTTCCGTATGTAATAATGTTATGATGAGAGGCTTGCTCAGGCTTAAAGGGTTATGCTCGTCTGGGTTAAAGTATCGGTCATGATCTTTCTAGAAAATTGGATGTGACAAAGTTGGTATCAGAGTCTTAAGTTCATTGAGTTCTATGTATTCTTTGGTTGTCAATAGAATGTTGGAGTTGTATGTAGGAATCTTGTTTTTATTTTGTGTACTTGGGCACAAATCGAGAGCAGGAGACCTAAATATAACTCTTTATTTATCCACCCACTACATTCATAAGAGATATGTCTAGTATTATTGTGAGTCTATAGTGTTGAGTCGTACAATATACGTTACTTTTGTCTAGGTGAGATATGTTGCCCAAGACACGGACTAATGGTAGAGGTACTATAGAGCGTAAGGCTCCTACAAAAACTACTGATAGACCACATACACCCATTGCTAGGGGCTGTGGCAAATGCGACAGGGTCGCTAGTTTGAGGAAGACTGATACCCCCATCAATGTACAGATAAAGGGATAGGGTCCTAAGGTAGTAGTTGATGGATAGGCTCCTAAGGTTGTAGTGCCCCTAATAAGGGCAGTGACCTTAAAGGATCTAGCCACAGGCTTACAAGGAGTCAGTCAGACCGTGGTGCTTTTGGCTCTGGAGATATTCAATCATAAGCAATGAGGTGATGATCGTCCTACAGTTTAAGCATCCCTAAGGTCACAGAGTTAGGGTGACCAGCCACAGGCTATCATGGTTAATGTTAGGACTGAGGTTTAGTTATCGAAGTTCATGAAGTTGAAACCTCCTACATTTTCTAGATCAAATGCAACACAAAATGCCCAAGATTTCACACATGACATTATGGTCATATGCAATGCTTTGAGTTCCACTAGCACTTAAATGGTGGATGTAAAACCCGACCCTATAAACAAATGTCATGACATACATGCACTGAGTAGCATGTTATTATGCTAGGAAAGCACCTAAGAAAAGATGAAACCCGATATCGTACCTAACGGTACACTTGAGTTGATTTAACCTCAAACTAGTTCAAATAGGAATTGTAGGATGAAATTTAATATTTTATAGTCCAGGAATGACTGAAAATGATTATTCGGAGTTCGAGAGTTCATTTGGGGTAAAATTGGAAATTTTGATGTTTATGGGCAAAATCGTCATTTTGCCATCTAAGATAATAATTTGATCATGGAGTGAATTTTTTGACCAAGATTATTTAGAGTGTAATTTAATGATAGGAAGTGAAAAAGTTTAATTTTGGTGATTTCTGGAGTGTAGGGGCAAAATCGTAATTTTGCCATTTGCGGACAAAATTTGAGATTTTGAGAGAATTTAGATCAAATTTGACAAATTGGATAATGGTATGAGTATAAGGGATGAAAAATATGTCTATGGGCAATTTTCAGTTTTTGGGGCAAAAATGTAATTTTTCACTTTTACGGGGGTAAAAGTGTAAATTTCAAAAAAATTACACCACCGAGACTTTGGATAAGTCTGAGAATTTTATCTAAGCTATGGATATGTGGTACAAGTGTATGGTGAAAATTTGGAAACAAATGGATGAAATTTTAAAAATGGGCCAATGAGAAAGTGACACGTGGCATTTTTTTTAATGGTATAATATTATTTTAATGAAAAGTCAGCCCATTTAAACCCCATTTTAAGTGCTGGCCGGCCATAAGGGAGAACAAGAGAGAAAATAGAGAGGAAAGGAAGAAGAAAGAAAACCAAAGAGAAACAAGAAAATTCAAAGGGGAATTCGCGTTTTTCGCTCATTTACGCATCTAACTGTAAGATTTTTCGACTTTAGCTTGATTTCTACCTTTCATATGCCTTTGTTTCCATTTAGCATGCTTGAGTAGAGAGATCTAAAAGTGACATCAAGGGCTGGACGAAATTTTAGGGGAGAGATTTTGGAATTTTTAGGTTTTGATTTTTAGTTAAATTGATAGTTTTAGTTAGTTAAATGTGTTTAGAAATTA
>NC_030852.1:16079540-16085252 GCF_000208745.1 Theobroma cacao
TTTTTCACTTAATTTCCTTGAAAATTCACACTTTTTCTTTGATTTTCTCTCTCTAGGGTTTTGTTTTTGTTTTCTCTCTCTTCTTGCTGGTTTGGCCGGCCATGGGGTGGAAGATGGGCTGATTTTTGTGCCTTTTAAAAAGGAAAATAATAAATTAATAAAGGCATGACACATGGCATCATGTCATTGGTTAGTTTTTAAAACTTTAAAAATTTAATCCTTTTTATCTCCACCACACAATTAGTCAATGGTCAAAATGAGAATAAGGGAAGACCATGTGCTGGACAAATGTCCTAATGGTGGAAAATTACTGTTTTGCCCTTGGGGTGGCAAAATTACCATTTTGCTCCTATGCTCTGAAAAACACCAAGAATAAATTTTTTTTTCACTTCTTAATCCTCAAATCATACTCCAATAAGTCAAATGGGGCCAAAAATCTTTTCTAAAAATTCTCATTTTGTCCTCAGGTGGCAAATGATCATTTTACCCCTAGATAGTGAAAATTTCGATTTGACTCCAAATTGATCATCGAACTCCAAATCACCATATTAAACCATTCTGGGACTTTAATATTCTTAACTTCATCTTAAATTCTCTATTTGATCTAGTTCGAGGCTTAAATCAACTTTGTTGTACCTCTAGGTACAACACCGACTTTTGTAAATTTTTTTCGGGACTCTCCTAGCATGCAAACATGCTATCCATCACATGTATGTCATGACAAGTATTTTATAGAGTCAGGCTTGACATCTTTTCCCCTACTTGGATCAACCATACGATCCTTCTTCATGTCTGATTTCGACATCTGGCTAAATATTATTTTATTCTAAAAATTTTATCTTGTCTCTTTGGTTCCCAAAGTTCCTTATTATGCCTCAATTTGCATTCGACTAACTTTATTTATCACCATATCAAAGTATGGGGCATTTCAAGAGGAGACAAGAGCAAATTTTTAAAATAAAATAATATTAAAATATTAATATTTTATTCAGTGTTGAAATTTTCCATGAAGAAGGAGTATATGGTCAATCTAAGTGTGGGAGAAGAAGAATGAGAAAAATTTTGAAGAAAAATGACGTTAATGGGGTCGCGTGTCTTTATTAAGTAAAGATAACTCGGGTAAATAAATATTTTAAATATTATGAGGACAACGCGCTGGAGTACAAACTTTATACTTTATTTGTACATGTGTAGAAGAAGATAATAGAAAGAAATTGGAGTTAAATGAGTGTTGGGAGGACTAAATTAAAGAAGGAAGAAACTTGGAGGGCAAAACGATAGTTTTACACAAAGTTTGGTCAAAGCTTCCAAAGGAAGCTTTGACTCTCATCTTTATCAGCCCAAAACCGTCCTTATCTCCACCAGCAAGATATTTTCTTCTCCTTCTTAAAGCTTTCAACGCCATTTTCATGTCAAGTTCATGAAAATCAAATTTTTTTGATGTGATTTTCCTTGTTTCTTCTTATTTCCTTTCTTTTCTTAATTCTTTCTTCTCCAAACTTCTTGGGCACTAAACATGAAGCTTTTAACCCCAATTTCCAGCACATCTAAAACCTAGGAGAAGAAGAAAGAAAAAGAGAGAAAGGAAAAAAAAGCTTGGTTTTGTAATTCAAGCAAGCTAAGGTAAGGATTTTGTTTTTTAAGTTCATGGTTGGTTAAATCCTTGGAAAACTAATAAGTATATCATTTTGTGACAGCTATGGTGGCCACGGGTGTGAGGGAATTATGAATTTTGTCGGGTGAAATCCAAGCTAAAACAAAGTGGAAGTGCAAAGGTAAAGTTAGAGTACTGTGGTGGTGTACCGGGGGAAATAACGAGGTACTGGCAAGTAGGAATAGCTAGATACACCTTCGAACAAATATCGATGTAATGTCTTGCTATCGTAAAGTGAGTGAACTTCCATTAAAATTTTTGGGATATACACATTTATGTTTGATTGAATCTCCTAAAATGTTTTATTGGTTTTTCTTCAAAAACTTGCACGGCCACAAGCCCTTATGAAATGTTTTTATGTTATGAAATGGATAGTGTGATGAATCCATGTGTTTCTATATAATATTGATATATATATATATATACTATGTCATAAATAGTATATTGTGTGACAAAATACAACCGTGCATGTGCGGGGTGAGTGTGCACCTACCGGTGATGACGGTGGTAAAGGAGATGGATGGTGATATTGCCCGTGTGCACGATTTGGGGGGATGCACATGAGTTGGGTGAGACGGGGTGTCCGGCTATGTGCACGATGTGGGGAGATGCACATGAGCTGGGTGAGACGGTGGTGTATGTGCTTATATATATACATATTTGCTATATAGAGATGTTTGGATTTAATATGTGATTGCATTAACTGTTGAAAACTTGAGTATTGTCAATGTGTTTAATTTAATGTGCAATGTGGCATGAGTGGATTTTTTCAATGGCAGTGAAAGCACCTTGGATTTTATCTGGCCAAAATTTTGTTGCAGCGAGAATGCCTTTTCACTGCGGTGAGAGTCAATCTATTATGCTTGACTTGCTTGAATTCTACTAAACTTTTCACTTTTCAACTTCTTTGTTGTTCATGGGTTTTTCGTCATCAAGTGACTAAACGACAAGGATTTGAATGAGGGGTTTTTTGATAAGACATAAGCTAAATTACATTGTTTTTGGAACTTAAGTGCATCATGATTTCTAAACCTTCCTTAACGTTTGCTTGTTCCTTTCCTATGTTCACTCACTGAGTTTGTACTCACGTTTTTAAAATTCATGTTTTAGGTTTCCTGAGTTAAAGGTAATTGGATCCTAGGGCGAGGTGCTTTTCCCTATCCATTGCTCGGTAGGTTTAACATGACACTAAACGTTAGCAGTCATGCCCAAAGTCACTTCGTTGACGGTCAAGGTCTAATTATGTGTATATGAATACTTGATGTGAAATATTAAGATTCATTTGTTAATTTATGTATGTATATAATGGTTGATGATGCCATTATGAATGCATGATTAGGTTTTATGAATTGTTTTCAAAGGAACTATATTTGAACATTGCGAATTGTGGATTTTAATGAAATGTGGATTAATGTATAAGATTATATAAATACGCTTGCTTGGGCTTAGTGGGCTGAGTCCATTGAGCCCTTGAGCCAGTCATGGCTCGAAAATTGGGCTGTGACAAACTTGGTATCAAAGCTCTAGGTTTAGTTGAGTCTTAGGGATTCTTGTGTGGTCAGCGTAGTTGTTGGAGTTCATGTAGAGTCTTGTCCTTGGATTGTGGGTGCGCAACGCAAGTCAAGGACGGGAGGCTACATGGGCCCCTACTTCATTAGAAACCTACCTGTTCTTATGATGTCTAGATGGATGAGTAATTAATACTTGGTTGCGTATAGGTAGAGGTGTGCCGGTTGCACATGCCATGTCTAGAAAAGACGATAGTCTTGATACCCTTTATAGTACTAGTGAGGGATAGCTAGATTCCACTGCTCGGAGCTGATATGTGCCCGAGGGTGAAAGCGTAACAAGTAACCCGACCCTATTTTCTAGTGGATCGGTTCCCTCGAGAGGTAAACCACTATTTAATAGCTTGAGGAGTATCGCAAGACTGGTGCGTAATGAGATTGATCCAAGGAAAAAGAACACGAATAAGATGGGAAAAAGAACTATCAATAATTATCGTCCTAGGAAGGTCTTCGTATCCGTTGTCTGACATTTTCCTCTTGGTTGTGGGAGAGGTGTTGTACTTGTTAGTAAGGAGGAATTTGAGAGGTAGCAACAAGCTTGGATTGAGAATAAAAAATGAGAAAATCTCAGGAGGAAGATGAGGACCCTGTAGAGAATTCGTTGATGTGCTCGGATCAAGGTGACGAGGATCCTAAAGACACTTAATATTTTTGTTGAAGTTCGTATCACTTTAAGTCTAGGCAAATGCGATATAAGGGAAATAGTAGCAGTTATCCGTACAAAGGAGTTAAGAGTTGGTGTTTATTTTGTATGACTCGAACGGATTATAAAGTAGCTATTTAAATGACTAGATGTGTATGGGAATCTTTTGGTATGACAAAGGTAGACTAGTAATACATTTATTGAGGAAGGATATTCACCTTAGTGGCGTGGTTGGTCACCTTAGATGATTATTAAGGATCGACGTAGAAAGTCATTAATGGTACAAACAATTATGAGACCTGACAAATGATTACCAATTAATCGTGGGAAGGTAAAAGTTGAAATCCCAATTGCAGTAACAATTTGGAAGGATATGGGAGAAATCAATGAGGATATAGGTGACACTTAGAATGGGTGATGTGATTAAGTCAAGGATTGTAAAATTTAAGTATGGAGGGAACTACAAAATGATGCCATGACATTATAAGATGATAATTTGGCACAAATATGGACTAAGGTAGGCAAATTATGGAACTTGGGGAGAGGTGAATTGTCATGACCCAAATCTCGAGCCATGACCGACGCAAGGGACCAATGGACATAGCCCACCAAGCCTAAGCAAACCTATCTATATTATCCCGCTCATTATTCCATCAAAGTTACTAAAGTCACATTTCATAATTTCGAACCAAAATAATGCTAACCATTTCCAACTCTTAAGGGCATACCAATCCAAATATATACATACATTATCTAAAACATGTATCTTAACAATTTACATCAGGTTTGTATATACATATCAAAATGAAGACTTGATTTCCAACAAAGAGACTCAGACGAATGTACAGCTATTGAAGGTCGAGACACCTACCAAGGGTCGAATAGATGAAGACACCTAGGCCTAGTTACCAACTGCCTCTTGATCTGAAAACATGAAGTTGAAAGCGGTGAGTATAAACCCAATGAGTGAACAAGGAAGGGAACAAGCGAACAATAAGGAAGGTTTAAAGAAAATCATGATGCATTTATCTTTAAAACAATGCAATTTAGTTTAGCTCTTATCAAAACCCCTCATGTAAACCCCAATTGAGTAAATCAGTTGATAAAAAGGGTCCGTGCTCAACAAAGGATTTGAAGAGTGAAAACTTTAATAGCATTCGTGCAATTCAAGTCAAGTAAATGATGGGTCCTCGTTGTAGCGAAAAGGCATTCTCACTGCAGCAAGATTTCGACCAGCATTACCCCTCCAAATCTCACTGCAACGAGAAACAGAGCACCATGAAAAAGTTTCCTTTCTTTCAAGAAAAAGCCATCTTGCTAAAATGATAAAATATCAACATGAAACGCATAATAATTCCCAAAGTTCAACATGCAAGATTCACATGTGCAACACCATATACCATACTCATGAAATTTCTATAACACACATATCTATATATGTATATATATATATCCATCACCATACACACCCTCCCATCATCATCAACTCATATGCACTCCCACTAGCACATGGCTGGGTCAGCATCGGCTTATGCGCACTCCTACTCGCACATAGTCAAGTCAGCATCGGCTTATGTGCACTCCCCCTCACACATAGTCGGGTTAGCATCGGCTTATGCGCACTCCCCCTCGAACATAACCGGATTAGCATCGGCTTTTGCACACTCCTACTAGTACATAGCCAGGTCAATATCATTACACAACATTATTCGTACACACACATATATATATCAACACAGTATAGGAGCACATAAGTCCGTCCTATTACACATTTCACATTTTCACAACATCAAAATATTTTATCAAAGGCTTGTTCCCAAGGCACACGTTTTTAAAGACAAGTTGGA
>NC_030852.1:16085859-16089044 GCF_000208745.1 Theobroma cacao
GGGGGGGGGGGGTGAGAGAACGTGGGAGAGGAAGGAGAAGAAGAAGAAGTGTTGAAAATTTGAAGAACATCCTAGAAACTTAGATTTTTATGGCTTAAGTTTATCCATTGCTTTTATACAATCCTTTTATTTCTTTGACACTAAGACAAGGACCATAAGGGTCTAGAAATGCTTGGGTTCATGAAAACTTAAAAATTTTAACTTGAGATGCAAAATGACCGTTTTACCCTTTTTGTTTCCTTCCATTTTAATTTAGTCCTCCCAACACTCATTTAACTCCAATTTCCTTCTATTACCTTCTTCTACACATGTACAAACAAAGTATGAAGTTTGTATTCCAACGCGGTGTTCCCATAATATTTAAAATATTTATTTACCTGCGCTATCTTTACTTAATAAAGACACGCGGCCCCATTAGCATCATTTTTCTCCAAAATTCTCTGATTCTTCTTCTCCCCCACTTAGATTGACCATATACTCCTTCTTCACAAAAAATTTTGACACTAAATAAAATATTAATATTTTAATATTATTTTATTAATAAAATAATATTTTATTCTAAAAATTTTCTCTTGCCTCTTCTTGTCTCCTTGGCACCCAAAATACCTTATTATGCCTCAATTGACTTCCGAATCATTTTTTATCCCGTAAATTCTTCTTCGATAAAAATATTATTATTTTATTATTATTTTCTCGCATGCGGAATATTTTATCCCAAACTATTCCTTAGGCCTACTTGGATTTTAATAACATTAGAAAACTACTTTTAGGGGCTCACCAAGAGAAATGATGAAATTACCCCTAGTTCGTGTTATCGCGTCTACTGCCAATTACGGGTCAATAGGGGTCAAGGTCTCACATGAATCCTTGATTTAATAAAGATTGTGAATGTAGAGCATGGAGAAAGATGAACTATTTTCATGGTCATTTGTACTGAAAATCAACAAAACTATTTGAGTTACAAGACAAGAAGGACAATTAGTTGTGAATGTTAAGGAATTGTGGAATGTCATAAATGGTGAATAATTTTGTGTGAGGTATTATATATTGAGAATTTGCTACACAATATGGCAAGATTGTCCTAAGGTGAGACTTATTTGTTGAAGATAAGTGTTAAAGGATAAAATGAGTTTGAAAAATATTGACTCGGCTTAGTGCATATGATAAACAAAAGAAAAGATACACCTGGTCATGAAAATTGTGGGATAGGCCTAAAGGAGAGCCAAAATGGATGAGCATGATACCTGTAGTAACTTTAAAGATGGAAGAACTTATTCATGGAAGAAATTTCTAGCAGCCACAGTGCTACAACACTAACTCTTTAGGGCTGTAGTGTTAAAACTATCCCATGTCCAACAGCCGCGATGCTGCAGCATTGATTGTCTAGTGCCGCAGTGCTAGGGACAACTCATGTCTAGGATGCATGAGCAAGATGGGAGTGGCACGATAATGAGCTTACAAGATGAAATATGGTCATTAGTCGTTGAGTTTTGTTATTTGGGAGTTTTAAATGTTTCGAAGAATGTTTACATGAATGAATTGAAAAGTTTCTTTATTGCCTTGTATATGGCCATATAATTGAAAGAGCAGTTGAAAGTTTCTTGAGATGGCTACATTGAGATAAGATGCCATGTGAAATATTAGGATCAATAATATGTTGACCAAAGTAAAATCCTAAGAAATAAAGGAGATGAGAGATTAAGCCTTGTTAAAGGCTAAGGAAAAAGTGAGTAAAGAGTTAGATGAATATATGAGATATGGGTAAGGGATGTCAATACCAAGTGATGAAAGTGTGAATGAAGGATTACAAAGGTGGTATAGTAAATGGGTTTAACCAGAATATCGTTATGAGAATTTGTAATTCTTGTCTTGACTCAGCTAAATGAAAAGGGTTAGTAACAACACAAGGCCAATTGTGTGGCACACTAGAAACCTATGACGATGAATTGGGGATTGAATGGACAAGTATGTATTTATATATCTTTAAGAGAAAGTGCATATCTATAGGACGATATGCTCGGGATGTTAAGGAGCAAATAAGAGACTAAGTGTTTCAGGAATGCACAAACATCTTTGAGAAGGAATTACCAATCATACACGGCGAGTATAAAATGTGGGATTTTAAAAAAACTTGCTGAGGAGCCTAACTGTCACGACCCAAATTTCGGGCCATGACCGGCGCAAGGGTCCAATGGACGTAATCCACTAAACCCAAGTAAGCCTATTATTTATCTTACTTATAATTCCATCTAATATCACTAAGTCATATTTCATAATTTTGAATCAAAATAGTGATATGCATTGCCAACTCGTACTGGCATTACTTCTTAAAAATTTACATACAATGTCTACAACATGTATTCTCATAATTTACATTAAGTTCGTCTATAAAAAACAAAATAACACTCGACTTCCAGAGGAGTGACTCGGATGAATATATAGCTACCGAATGCTGAGACACCTACCAAAAGATGGACACAGGTCTACAAGGACACCTCGTCCTAGTTACCGGCTGCCTCGTGATTTGAAAATATGAATTTGAAAATAGTGAGTATAAACCTAGTGAGTGAACAAGGAAGGGAACAAGCAACAACAACAAGGGAGAATTTAAAATCATGATGCACTTGTTTCAAAACAATGTAATTTAGTTCCATTCATATTAAAAACCCCTCATTTTAAACTTAACTCATTTTGTCCTAAATGTTGGAAGTCCATGCTCAGATATGGTAGCAAGAAGTGAAAAATAAGGCAGCAATTGGACAAGATAGGAGACAAAACAGAAAGATTTTCGCTGCAGCGAGTTTTCGACCAGTCTACCCTTCCAAACCCGAGAGTTTCTTGTTGCAGCGAGCATGAATTTCGCTGCAACGAAAAGAGAGCAACAAGAGAAACATTTTCCCTCACTCAACAAAAAGCCATCTAACTAAACTAACAAAATCAACATAAAACTCACAAAAATTCTAAAAGTACAATGTGTCAAATTTCACATATATGTCAACCATATATCACATTCATGAGCTTTCATTTCATAAATCTAGATATGCATAATTACATAGACAAACATCAATATCATCATAATCACTCCTGGCTCATGTACATCCCCCCACATTGTGCACATAGCCGACACCATCACGTGCGTCCCCCCACATCGTGCACAATCAGTGCTATCGTGTACGTCCCCCCCC
>NC_030852.1:16089806-16151119 GCF_000208745.1 Theobroma cacao
AAATAAAAACAATCCCCCATTGATATTCAGCCCTCATGGTTCGACCAACAAGGAACCCTAGAGAAATTGAATATTTCTTTTGTGTTTTTGTTCATAACCATGCTTAAGTATCCCTAAACACTAACATAGTCTAAAATCAAACTATTCCAACAACAATTCCTCTTCCATACCCATTTTTTAGAATTGAATTCATCATGATAACTCAATACTCAACCATGAAAATCAAGAACAAAAGCATGGGTAAGCTAGGTATCAAGGAGAATTAAAGAAATTCTAACTTACCTAGCTTGTTTCCTTGATTTCTTCACTTTTTCTTTGAATTTCCACCTAGGTTTTCTTGTTTTTCCCTTTGTTCTTCCTTTGTTGTTGTTGCTGGTTGCCTAGGCCGAATATGGTGAGAGAATTGGGGATTTAATGGGCTGATTTCTATAAAAAATAATAAAATAATCAAGCATGCCATGTGTCACATGCTTATTGGCCCAATTTTTTAACTTTTTGACTTTTTCTTCTTAATTTTCCACCACAAATATTCTGGTATTTATCCAATCCTACCATAATTAAAATCCCTTGGTCTTGACAAGTGCTGGGGCTAAAAATTTACCGATTTTACCCTTACACTCCGAAATGTATCGGAATCACATTATTTCTACTTTTCAACCTCAAATAACACTAATATTGATCAATATTAACCAAATGGGGCAAAAATCGTTTTATAAAAATTCTCGTTTAGTCCTCTAGTGGCAAAATTATCATTTTGCCCTTGTGCTCTAAAAATATTGAGAATCACAATTTTTCACTACTAAACATCATTTTATATTCCAATAATCATAATTATATTTCCTATAATTATTCTTGGTCAAATGTGATCAAATCTTGGCTAAAAATCTCCATTTTATCATCAAATGGTAAAATGATCGTTTTGTCCCTAATCGGTCAATTTTCCTGATAGACTCCAAACTGGACTTTGAACTCCGAATCACTATTCTAAGCCATTCTATGGGTTTTAGAATTTTCAAATTCCTCTTAAAATTTCTGTTTGAGCTAGTTCAAGGCTCGATTTAACTTAGTTGTACCACTCGGTATAATACCATCTTTTAATCGAGCTTGATAGGGTCTCACACTAACGGCTAAGTCACAGGTTACGTGATCACATGTGGTGAGACATAAGTTTAAGATAGGTATCCCCAAGAAAATACTCAAGAGGAGTTCTGCTAGGGATCCTATGAAAGCAAGCATTAAGTTATGTGGTTATAAAGAGGCAGCCGTAAGCTTAAAGTGATATTCGTATTGACATTGAAAAGTACTTGAGGAGGACCTTGTTTCAAGTCTTGCAGTTTCAAGTAAAACTACAGATTGGTCCAGGGAGAATGATGTCACATTAGTATGGAAGAATAGAACAAAGGATGATTGAAGATAATCTAGATAATGAAGTCCGATAATGAAAAACTTCCTAATGTAGTATGGAAATTGGAACTCGAAAATGCTTGAGACATGCATGATTCAAATGAGTCTAAGTTTTAGGTGACTCATTAAAGTCAAAATGCAATAAGGATATAATATATATATGTTAGAGTTATGAAGAATAATTGAGAACTAAGGATGTCTTTTAAGGATTGTGGTATTGCATAAGATGCAATGATCCAATAAAGATAAACCTTTGAAAGATCAACGAGATTATAAAGCATATACGAATACCGGATTGCAATTTAATGCAAATGACATTTAGCAAGTGAGATGTGATTAATGACATTGTGATGCAAGGATATATAGTACGATGAAACTCAAACATATAATTGGAAATGATATAAATGATATGAAGTTATGCATAGGCATAACAAGAATGTTGACATGCATTATGAGGATTATTATATTGAATCTTGGTTAGGGATGGGGATAAATAAAGGGAGATGTAGTCCAAGGCACGTGAACACATGGATCCCTATGCATAATGAGGAATGTTGACATTTGAAAATGCATGTACATACGTATATGTGAAATTGATGACTTGACCAACTAAGGTGAAGAATTGTTCTCAGAAATTTGAGATTTGTACTTTATGTATTTGATGAGTTGTATAGATGGTACAACGGCAAGAAGTCCCATTAGTAGTTGAACTATGATGATATAAGAAAGTTTGGGAAAATAGTCAGAGAAATGAGATTAAAGAAATGTAATCCATAGTGTGGGAATAATTGAAGTATATGGCGTAAATGCAAGATAAACCTAAAGTATGTGGGAATAATTGGAGGCATTAACCTTTCTCGATGTTGAGACTATGTACAGGAATGAATATGGCATGTTAATGATGTTGTAAGCTACATAATAGTGTATGAGGATAGGAATGAATGAATGTCTAGAAGTTTGACAAGGAATAAGTAATAAGATGGTGATTGGTACACATAAGTAAGTATAAAATGTGATTGAAATCGGTATGATTAAGATGGAGTTATGGTTCAAATTTAATGATGGGGATAACTACATACTCAACGTCTTAAAATAAGAGATAATGATCGTGAAGGGTACCATTGATTTGATTCTAAAGGATGATAACAGACATAAGTGAAACATTCTAGTCGAACTGGAGGTAAACGAGGTGAATGAATAACTGGAGGTTTGATAAGAATCGAAATAAAGATATGTTTGAGGTTAATGATGGAATTAAAGGCATACTTGGGATCTTAGTGATAAGAAAGAACAATTGAGAAGGGTACCGTGGTTTTGACTCAAAGATGATAATAGATATAAGATATGTACCCTGATCTTGTAAAGTGTTCTGGTCAAATTGAAGGTAATGAAGTGCGTAAATCAAAATTCCCTATGAAGAAGGAAATGGAATAAGATCATCGAGGGAGATTAACAACCCGACATTGAGGAAAAATTCAAGGACGGATTTTATTTGAGTTAGGGGAACTATAATGCCCTGTCCTTTGATATGGTGACTAATAAAGCTTATCGATGCCAATTGAGGTTAATTATAATGTTTAGAAGTGATGAAAGATGAAAGGAATAGTTTGGGATAAAATATTTCGCACGCGATGAAATAATAATAAAATAATAATATTTTTACCGAGAAAGAATTTACGAGATAAAAAGTGATTCGAAAGTGAATTGAGGCATAATAAGGTATTTTGGGTACCAACAAGACAAGAGGAAATTTTTTAAATAAAATAATATTTTATTAATAAAATAATATTAAAATATTAATATTTTATTCAGTGTTGAAATTTTCCATGAAGGAGGAGTATATGGTCAATCTAAGTGGGTGAGAAGAAGAATGAGAAAAATTTCAGAGAAAAATTACGTTAATGGGGCTGCGTGTCTTTATTAAGTAAAGATAACACGGGTAAAAAAATATTTTAAATATTATGGGGACACCGCGTTGGAGTACAAACTTTATACTTTGTTTGTACATGTGTAGAAGAAGATAATAGAAGGAAATTGGAATTAAATGAGTGTTGGGAGGACTAAATTATAAAGGGAAGAAACTTGGAGGGCAAAACGATAATTTTACACAAAGTTTGGTCAAAGCTTCCAAAAGAAGCTTTGACTCTCATCTTTATTAGCCCAAAACCGTCCTTATCTCCTCCAGCAAGATATTTTATTCTCCTTCTTGAAGCTTCCAACGCCATTTTCATGTCAAGTTCATGAAAATCAATTTCTTTCCATGTGATTTTCCTTGTTTCTTCTCATTTCCTTTCTTTTCTTAATTCTTTCTTCTCCAAACTTCTTGGGTACTAAACCTGAAGCTTTTAACCCTAATTTCCAGCACATCGAAACCTTAGGAGAAGAAGAAAGAAAAAGAGAGAAAGGAAGAAAAAGCTTGGTTTTGTAATTTAAGAAAGCTAAGGTAAGGATTTTGTGTTTTTAGTTCATTGTTGGTTAAATCTTTGGAAAAATAATGAGTGAATCATTTTGTGGCAGCTATGGTGGCCATGGGTGTGAGGGAATTATGAATTTTGTTGGGTGAAATCTAAGCTAAAACCAAGTGGAAGTGCAAAGGTAAAGTTAGAGTACTGTGGTGGTGTGCCGGGGGAACTAATGAGCGACCGGCAAGTAGGAATAGCTAGCTACACCTCCGAACAAATAGCGATGTAATGTCCCACTATTGTAAGGTGAGTGAACTTCCATTAAAATGTTTTGGGATATACACATTTATGTTTAATTGAATCCCCTAAAACATTTTATTGGTTTTTCTTCAAAAACTCGCACGGGAACAAGCCTTTATGAAATGTTTTTATGTTATGAAATGGATAGTGTGATGAATCCATGTGTTTCTTTATAATATTGATATATATATATATATATATATACTATGTCATAAATGGTACATTGTCTGACAAAATAGAACCGTGCATGTGCGGGGTGAGTGTGCACCTACCGGTGATGACGGTGGTGAAGGAGATGGATGGTGATATTGCCCGTGTGCACGATGTGGGGGGTTGCACACGATGGCGTTAGCTGTGCACAATGTGGGGGGATGCACACGATGATGATATCGCTTGTGCACAATGTGGGGGGATGCATAAAGCGATGATATTACTTGTGCATGATGTGGGGGGATGCACACGATGACTCCGGCTATGTGCATGATGTGGGGAATGCACATGAGCTGAGTGAGACGGGGTGTCCAGCTATGTGCACGATGTGGGGGAATGCACATGAGCTAGGTGAGACGGTGGTGTATGTGCTTATATATATACATATTTACTATATAGAGATGTTTGGATTTAATATGTGATTGCATTGACTATTGAAAACTTGAGTATCGTCAATGTGTTCAATTTAATGTGCAATGTGGCATGAGTGGATTTTTTCGGTTGTAGTGAAAGCCCCTTGGATTTTATCTGGCTAGAATTTTGTTGCAGCGAGAATGCCTTTTCGCTACGGTGAAAGTCAATCTATTATGCTTGACTTGCTTGAATTCTACTAAAGTTTTCACTTTTCAACTTCTTTGTTGTTCATGGGTTTTTCGTCATCAAGTGACTAAATGACAAGGATTTGAATGAGGGGTTTTTTGATAAGACATAAGCTAAATTACATTGTTTTTGGAACTTAACTGCATCATGATTTCTAAACCTTCCTTAACGTTTGCTTGTTCCCTTCCTATGTTCACTCACTGAGTTTGTACTCACGTTTTTAAAATTCATGTTTTAGGTTTTTTGAGTTAAAGGTGATTGGATCATAGGACGAGGTGCTCCTCCCTATCCATTGCTCGGTAGGTTTAACATGACACTAAACGTTAGCAACCATGCCCAGAGTCACTCCGCTAACGGTCAAGGTCTAATTATGTGTACATGAATACTTGATGTGAAAATTAAGATTCATTTGTTAATCTATGTATGTATATAATGGTTGATGATGCCATTATGAATGCATGATTAGGTTTTATGAATTGTTTTCCAATGAACTATATTTGAACACTACGAATTATGGATTTTAAAGAAATGTGGATTAATGTATAAGATTATATAAATACGTTTGCTTGGGCTTAGTGGGCTGAGCCCATTGGGCCCTTGGGCCGGTCATGGCTCGAAAATTGGGCTATGACAGAACTATGCTCAGAGGCTAAAGATAAAGGAAATGGTGACTAAATGAGATCAAGATAAGCTTAAGAAGGCTAAGATTAAGGGCCAACAAGGCCAATAGAGAGGTTCACAAACATCCTAGCAAGTGAATGGCTCTAGTGGCAATTTTAAGAAGAGTAAGAAGGCTACCAAAGCACCAAGGCAACATGTTGTAGAACAGTATCAAAGAGATAGAATATTATGTTCTGCATGTGGTAGGAGGCACAAAAGGTAGTATTTCTATTGGTTTCAAGTAAATGTGCTAGAGGAGGGGTGAATAGCACTATTTGGCTCTTTCAAAAATTGATTTTAAGTGGGAACCAATGCAAGATAAACGAAGGAATGAAAATGAAACAAAACCAGAATAGACAATACACCAAATTTTAGAGTGGTTCAGTCTAAGACCTACATCCACTACCTTGATTGTTCAACCAAGGATTTTCCTAACCAATCACTATGAATGGTGAAATTCACAAGCTTTCACCAAGCTTTTACAATGGCTTTTACCAAGCTTAGCCAAAACCTTTCATAATAGTTTTTACTGGGATCAACTAAAACCCAACACCTAACTTTTCAAGGCTAAGTTAGAACCTATACTCAATCAAGCAATCCTAGTTTGAATCAATCCCTTAGAGTGACTCACTCACTCTAAGAATACAAGGAGAGAAGTGATAAGAATGTACCTATGATCACACTGTTGATCTAAGTGGTACAAAGTGAAGTGCAGATCACAATTACAAAGATAGGAGTTGAGTGTAGTAAATGAGTAGAGAGTATTCGCTAGTTTTTGAGCTCTTTTGGACTTGGAAGCCTTCAATCTATTTTTTCTAGCCGTTGGAAGTCCTTTTTATACTTGGAAAATCAGCTCTGATGTGGGTTAGATAGTTTTTAACCGTTGAAAATAGTTTGGTAGCAGTTCTGGCCATTAGTCTATCTTCTAGTGCACAATTCAAATTTTTTGGCAGAATGATCTTAGTCAACTAACTTATGTCTTAGTTAACTAAGTTGTCTTTGTTTTTTGTTTTTAGTTTTTGGTAGTAAGCACTTAGTCCACTAACTTACTTCTTGGTCAACTAAGTTGGTTCTGTTTTGATGTCTAGATTTCTGGCAGTAGCTTCTTAGTCGACTAACCCATTTCTTGGTCGACTAAGGCTTTTCTGTTTCTCAATATTCTTGAGCCTGCCAACTTTTGAATTGAATTTTAGCTGACTAACTCTTCATTATTCAACTAAGGAGCTTCTATTTTGTTGATTAGTTGTGGCTTCTTATTCATATGCCTTTTTGATAAGTCCCATGGAATTATTTATTTATCATTGGCATACAATTCTTATCCTACACACTAAAGTAGAAATATTAGACATAAATGAATGGGAATGTTTTATCATCATCAAAAACTAATGGAGCCAACAATCTCCCCTTTTTTGATGATGACAAAACATTCCTTGGTTAACAGCACTGTGTCCTTTTATTCGTTTTAGTTTTGCACAAGATGGAGTTTTTCCTCCCTCTAAGTGTGTGCTCCCCCTTAGTTTGTGCATAGTTTTATTATTCATCTCAGCATGTTTTTATTCTTGTCATGACATGTAAGGGTTCAAACTTTTGACAGAATATATTTACATAAGCTTATGGAATATTAAGTAGTAAATGACAGCACTAAACCACAAAACTCAATAAAATCTCTACATATTCAACCATCAACTTGTAAACATAAAGAACACTAAACCACAATGTCTTTCAGCATTCAAAAACATCTAACAGCAAAGTTAAATTTAAATATTTAACCATCAACTTGTACACACAAACAATAATAAACCATAATGTCTTTCAGCATTACTACAGAAAAATAAAACCAGTAGTCAGTGTTCCTAAATTACCCCTAGATCTCCCTTAAATTATCTACCATATTCTCCCCCTTTTTGTCATCATCAAATCCTAAGAATGTGTCACAACCCAAATCCCGGGCCATGACCAGTGTAATCCCGATCATCATTCCCAACCATCATTTCTAAAACCACATATTGTAATTCTCAACCATAAATATTTGAATAACATTTTATAGTAACTCAATATTCACATTTGTATTATGTTAAAATAATGTAACCCGTTTGCCAACCTATAGTGGCATTAGTAATCAAATATACATATTTGATTTTTAACATGAATATTAGTGGTCTACATTACTTATACGTATACACAAGCATAAGACTCTTGACCGTCAGCAAAGTGACCATGGGTGAAGGTACAACTACTGAGACGCTATAATACCTACCAAGAAGGTGAGCATACATGGACAACTCAATCTAGGTCCCAACTACCTTCGAATTTGAAAACATGAAGTTTAAAAGAGTGAGTATAAAACTCAGTGAGTGAACATAAGAAGGGAACAAGCAATCGATACAGAAAGATTTTGAAAACATGATGCATTTTTGTTAAAAACAATGCAATTTAGTTTAATTTCTTGTAAAACCCCATAATTCAATCTTTGATTGTTAAATCCCTTAGTGTTGAAAGATCCATGATAAACCATGAAGTTGAAAAGAATGAAAGTTTCAGCAAATGTCCAAGCAAGAAAAGCAAAACAAAGGGTTTTTTGCTGTAGTGAAAAGGCATTCTTAGTTTGCATATGTTTCAATTTTTCAAGCATATCTTCCATTACAGAAGTCCAATTGACATGATTGTTGGATCATTAGAAAGCTAAGAGGTTGGGATAAAACTTTGATGTTTACCACTTGGCCTAGTTATGATCAGACAGTAGTCAAAATCATTGTCAAAGTGAAAGCACTGCATCATAATTTTGAAACCACTCGAGTGTTTCTCGCTGTTGCGAGAATCCATTTTCGTTGCAGTGAAATTTAGAGTTGTAGCAAGAATCCATTCTCACTGAAGTGAAATTCAAAGCATGGATTAAGGCTACCTACCAGAGAGTTTCTCGCTACAGCGAAAATGAATCTCGATGCAGTGAGAAATAGAGCAATTTAGTTAAAGGGGTCTTGTTACATCGAAAAGTCATTTTCTTGCTGAAATGAAAAGCAATTTGGGAGCAATTAACAATGCCAACATACATCACAATTACAAATATTTTTATGAACTTTCTATAACATATATATATATATATATACATAAACATGCATATCACCGTCGTCTCACCCAGCTCATGTGCAACCCCCACATCGCGCATATTGCTGGAGTCATTGTGTGCACCCTCACATCGCACACAACAATGTCATCCTCCACACTCCCACACCCTGTCATCATCGGCATGTGCATCCCCCACATCGCGCACAACTAATGCCATTGTGTGCAACCCCCACATCAACGCACAACAATGTCATCTTCCACACTTTTGCACCCTGTCATCACTAGCAGGTGCATCCCCCACATCGCGCACACACACAGTTATATTCATTACACAATATTATCTACTAATGCACAATACATATATATATATATATATATATATATATCAACATATAAAGGGATTTAACAAATTCATTACAATCACATTTCATAACGCAAAAATGTTTCATCAAAGGCTTGGTCCTCCATTGCATTTTAAAGAAAAGACAATTTAAACAATTCAACTGATTCGTTCAAACGTATGTGCATCTACCCAAAGCATTTTAGTGCAGGTTCACTCACTGGTATTTGTTAAATCTTTACCCAACTCCAACTTCCTCTAATGGTCCAAATGGGGTGGTGGAGCTTCGTTGGAACCTATCATCATAATAGCATTACAATTAACTCAATTCACATAACTATAAATTCTGAAAGCTATTTCCTAACTAGCATCCAATTGCCATTAAGTGGCTATCTATTTTCACTATCCTAATCACTCTAAAATGAATAAACAACCTCAACTACAAAACATTCACAAGTCTAATCACTAGCCATTCTCAACACTTAAAAATCAACTCTACTTCATTACTCACCTTGGTAGCTTTGTAAGTGAATTCCTTTCCTAGATTTTTCAAGCTATTATAGAAGCTCTCTCTCTTTCTCTCTTTAAAACACCTAGCTAGTGAGAGAAATTATGGGAGTAAGACTTTTTTTAAGGGTTTTAAGGTGAGAGAGTGAAAGAGAATGAAAAACCCTATAACAAGGTGTGTAAAAGCATGAAATTTAAGGTTAGTTTGAGAGGGTGATGGAAGCTTTGAGAGAAGCTTTCATGGAGGATGAAAGAAATGTGAGATGGGAGGAAAAAGAAAAAGAAGCTGCTAGAAAAATGAGGAAGCTGCTGGAGAAATGAGATATTTACGCTATGGTTGACTAAAGTTTCATTTATTTATAAAAATGCCATCCAATAGTTGTCTTTGCCTTATCTCTTTCCTTTGGTTCAACTTTTTACTCTTTTGACACTAGGGCAAAGTCCATAATAGTCTAGAAATACTAGGGTTCACAAAAACTTAAAAAATTTGACTTAAGATGCAAAATGACTGTTTTGCCCCTATCGTGAAAATTATCAGTATTTCTATCTTCTTCATTTATTTTACCATCATTCATTTATTCCTTAGGTATATTTAGACCTTAATAACATTTGAGAGCTATTTCTAAGAGCTCACCATGAGAAATGATGAAATTGCCCCTGGTCCGTGTTATCGCATTTACTGCTAGTGACGGGGCTATAGATGTCGAGGTCTCACACTCCTCTTGTCTCCTTCGTGCCTAAAATACCTTATTATGCCTCAATTCACTTCCGAATCACTTTTTTTTTATCTAGCAAATTCTTCCCTGATAAAAATATTATTATCTTATTATTATTTTCTCGCGTGTGGAATATTTTATCTCAAACTATTCCTTTCATCTTTCATCACTTTTAAACATTATAATTAACTTCAATTGGCATCCAATAAGCTTTATTAGTCACCATATCAAAGTACAGGGTATTACAGAATGCTCAATCATCTTCTGAAGAGGGTGAAGAGGTAGACTTATCAGTGCCATAGTAAACATTTAGGGGTTCAGGTGAGGGTTTTGGTGGGGATTTTTGTGGTGAGGGTTTAGGTGATGATCTATTAGAAATTCCAAGGGGTCTTGTACAGAAGAGATGGCTGATGGCTTAGCCTTTTCAGTGATTTTGGAGGATTTTCTTTTTTAGAGGAACTTGGTCTTGGTAGCCATTGTTTTCTTTCCTTTGCCAGGCAGTTTTGATTTGGGCTGTGGAGGTGCAACAACTTTTTCTTTTCCTTTACTCGATTGTTCTTCTACTGTATGAGCTGGTTTAGTGAATGTAGACTTTTGTGCTTATGCTTTAGTTGCTTCCTTTTCTACCTGCTCTTCTCTTACCATTTGATGGAAGACATTCATAATTGATATTTCCTCAGAATTTGTAGGAGAAGGCTGCTCTTTTTGAGGTTCTGGAGGGAATAGGGGATTTTCATCAAGTGAGCCAAGCACTTCAGTCCCTTGTTCTGACTTAGCTTCCTTTTGTGGCTCGAGTGAGGGGGTTTTCCTTGGTTGATCTACTTCAAGTTCATGACCCTCAGCCTGGAAAGCAGAACCTTCAGCACCTTGTCCTTCTACAAGACTTGGAGTAGCAGAGGTATCTGCAGCTACAGGTTCAGAAGGCATTTTTTCTATTTCCTTCAGTACATTTTCAAGCTCTGCCAATTTCTCTTCAATTTTCAGCATCCTTACTCCTTGGTCAGTCAACTTTCTGTCAATCCTCATGAGTAGGTTAAAAAGCATTTCATTAGAGAACTGAGATGAGGATGCTTCAAGATGTGCAGGTAGAGAAGTTTCTTTTCTGGGAACAACCTTGGGGGTTTTAACAAAGGTTTTTCCATCTAGCTTATACCCCATTTTAGGCAAACTTCCAAGGTAAATGGCTTGGTCTTTACTTTTTACTTTATCTGCTTCATACCTAGAGCTCCAAATACCTTTCTTCTATACAAAAGTCATGATGATATTTCCATAAGGTAAATTTATTTTCTCCAGTCTACATGTCCCTCTCATTCTCTCAATCATAAATCTACCCAAGTTAAGTGAAATACCACTGAATACAAGCTCCATTAGCCATAAATCCTGGAGGCTAATGTAGCTAAAACTTCCATTCCTGCCATGAATGTTCGTAGCAACAAAGTAATGTAAAATTCTAATTTGAGGACTTGTAATAAGGTCAGCATTACTTTTGGAGGAGTATTTTTCCTTCTTCCCTGTGATAATTTCCCACAGGGATGAGGGATCATAATTTTCAGGAAATTCAAACTCACCTTCCACACATTCAATTTTGAGTAGGCTCCCAAAATCTGCAGCAGTAATAGTAAATTCCTTTCCATTCAAAAAGACATTCAGACCATCCTCAATATAGTCATCAGAATCCTTAAGTTCATCCTTATGTAGTGCTATACTTGCATAAAATTCTTTAACTAAACTAGCACTGTAGGATCGATTCTTAAATGTACTAAACTCCTTCAGTTTTAATTCCTCAAAATAATCTGATAAGCTTGTTTGAATTTCTATAATTTCATTAAAACTGTCCCATTCAATGTATTTACCATAAGTGATAGGGGCATTCTCTAATTTCCTGTATCTATCTTCATGGGCTTTGTTTCTAAGTTTGGAGGATGGGATATTACCTTTCTTAAACGATTTTCCCTTATCTTTCTTCTTCTCTGTTTTGTAACCCTTATTAGTCATCTTCTTTCCAGATTTTTTGATTTCAGAGGTATGCAGAATCTTTTTCTTCTTCTTCTATATTTTGGATTGTGAACTTTCTTCCAACGGTCGCTTACCTTTTTTCTTCTCCAAATCTTCTTGAGATTTTCCCGATTTTGCCATTTAGTTTGAAAGATTTTTAACTCAAGGTTTTGAGAGTTTGAGAGGGAGGAGTTTTAATTTCAGATGGGTCAGTTTCAGAAAAGCGAAAGTGTAGAGAGGAGTTAAGGGTAGTTTAATTCCCAAAAAAAAGACTGTCTGTTTTTGTCACTACCCGATACTCCCCTTGAGCCCGTGACAATCGCCCCGACGTCCTTATGGACATTCGTTACCCGAAGTGCCAATCGGAACCCCGCAAGGCTTTAGTACCATTTTTTTTTCATCTCCCTTGTGAGTAATCAGCCCCAAACCTCGTTTTTAAAGAATTTTAAGCTTTTTCCCTTTCAAAACTGTGGAAAAATAATTTTTGCCTCACAGGGGCATTTTCATCATTTTTCCTCGAAATTTTTTGAACCCGACTAAAGATGTAGTAGATTAGTGGAAAACACATATTTCATGATTTAAATTAAATTTGGGCGTCTAAAACATTTATTAAAAATGATATTGCAACTATTTGAATAAAATAAAAATATTCAATAAAATATTCTAATTTCTTGTAAAACAATATTTATAGAGTCATCGGTAAATAATTTTTGTAATGTAAAAGCTAAATAAATTCATACGTACTATAATACAGATAATGGGGATATGAAATTTACTTTACATGACTCGTGGGCCCACAAAGAACAAATATGCACAAAGGCAGTAAGCTTGCAGTTTTTGAAGTAGTAAAGCCGACTATAATCCTTGACGATATCTGCTATCCACAGGCTACCTCGGCCTGAAATGGTTGAAAAGAAGGGTGGTGAGATTATAAAATCCCAATGAGTAAATAGATACCATCTAAACCATCTAAAGTTGAGTAAATGGAGACAGATAAAACAGTTTAACATACTGAAATTCATCACCTTTCAACTTGTTTCAACCAAATAAAATCAATTCATATAAATTAAGTAATTAACATGGCTTATGAATTTCTTAAAACTTTGGCTCGTGCCAAAATCATTATCATACTCAGTCATCAGGGATACCTTGACCAAGGGCTATCCTAAACCGAGTCCACCAAGGCTGTTAAAAAGTTATGTACGCATAAATCATGTTTTTATTTTGAAAACATAGCTGTTCCTTGGCGTTGGCCGAGTTCACCCTCACATGGTGGTTTGGCGTGAAGTGAATTCTAAAGTGTTAACCTCAGGAGTTATCCATCCGCGCCTCTCAAACTGAGATATGAATATGACCAAGTTTCGTGCCCCTTTAATAGGCTAGTCCACAGAACCATCTCACTGTAGCAAGTTAAACCCACCATACAATAAAAATTCAATAGCATGACATGATAATTTTATCATTATCCAGCCTATCAAGGCAAACAACAGTTTATACATTTCAACACAAATACCAATTCAGCCATTCATGCCAATATTGTCATAAGCCAATCAATTAGAACCATAAATTCACAATACATCAAATGGTCTCCAATTATTCTATTTGAAAAGCCATTATTCAATTTTAAAACAATTTTATGAAATCATTTCGCTAAATCACATTTTGTTTATAAAACAAAAAAATTAATCATTTAATTCATTTTCCATAAAATTCACAAAATCGGATAAAACATACTTTAGATAATTAAGATGATAGTAAGGTTACTCACAGTACTAGGAGTCGATATACTCCTATTCCCGGTCTTCGGGCACAATCTCTTTACCCTTGTTAGAGGACTCACCACCTATACATCATACATGACACGAATTTCAATAAGTTGTGTCAATTTATCATAAACTATTTCAGGCTCTATAAGTCTATATGAATGCACAAAATGTGATGCAAAATGTCCGAATAGCCGTTTAAATACGGTATTCAACCTAATTCGCACTATTCTTGGTGTAATTGGCTAAAACCTCCAATTTAACTCCAATTAGATTTCTTTCACTTTCTACACTCCAATTATACTTAAAATACCTCAATGACTATGAATATGATTCAATTTATTAGTCCAGACCATAAATCGCACATGTCTATACATTAGGTAAAAATTTATATTTTCATGCCAAATTTTCCCATTAAATTTCTAGCCTCACCAATCATTAAATACCACCAAAATATCATGAAATATCATCAATTTCAGCCTCAATATCCTCCCTAGAAAATTCGGCCTCTTGTGGGTTTGTGAAGAACAAAGTGATTCCTTGCTAGATTTTCATACTCTCCATTACCAAACAACCAAAAACACTTAATTAGCTTGAAATCTAGCAAAATCAATGCTCAAAACCTCTCCTCTCAAATTCGGCCAACATGGGTTCATCATGCAAACTTGAGTTCTAAGCATGGAAAACGAAAAAGAAAGCATGGGTAGTGTAAATCACAAGATAAAATCACAAAATTTTACCTTTATTAGCTTAACCCCTTGAAATCCCACACTTTTTCTTCAATTTTCCCACCTAGGGTTTGTGTTCTTTCCTTTCCTCTTCACTTCATGCTTTAGCCGGCCATATGGGTGAGAAATGGGCTAATTCTGTGCTAATTTATAAGGAAACTAATAAATGGATGAGATTTTGACACATGTCACCATTCCATTGGTCCATGTGTCATACTTAGCCATTAAGCAATCTCTCTCCACCACTTAAATTTCCTCAATTATCCATGATAATATTGGGTAAAATCCATGTGCTGGATAAGTATTGAGTGGTGTAAAATTACGATTTTGCCCTTGGGTGGCAAAATGACTATTTTGCCCCTATGCTCGAAAAAATGCCGAAATTAAAATTTTCCACTTCTCAAACTCAAATCATACTCTTATGAGTCAAATGTGATCAAAATATTTTCTAAAAATTCCCATTTTGTCCTTGGGTGACAAAATTACCATTTTACCCCTAGAACATGAAAATTCCAATTTGACTCCAATTTAACCCTCGAACTCCAAATCATCATTTTAAGTCATACTGGGGTTTTAAAATTCTCAATTTCATCTTAAGATCTCTATTTAGACTAGTTCGAGGCTTAATTCAACTTAATAGTACCATTTGGTACAATATCGACTTTTGACTATTTTTTGGGGCTTCCCAAGTATGCAAGCATATTGTCAATCACATAAAGAACATGACAAGTATTTTATAAGGTCGGGCTTGACAGTTTCCCCCTTAAATGTTTGGCAGATTTTCTCCTGTTCAAAATTTGAAAATTACCTCTCATTTTTATTTTTCATCTAGGCGGTCTTTTATGCCCGTTTCCTTCACTCGGTATACTATTCTTGTTTACTATTTTATTCATTTTCCTCTAACTAACTGAGTCTTATTAATTAAGGTGACAGAATGCTCTTAGTTGACTAAGTTCCTCTCTTAGTCAACTAAATGCCTACTGTCCTTTAAGAAAATTTCAAAATTTTTCTTAAAACTCCTGCATACTAACCATTCCTAGATTTCTTCTAATCTCACAAAATCTTTCCTCATTAATGGTTTGGTGAAGATGTCTGCTCATTGATGCAAAGTATTTATAAACTCAATTTTAATGTCACCTTTCACTACATGATCTCTAACAAAGTGATGTCTAATCTCAATATGCTTAGTCCTAGAATGCTGTATAGGATTTTTTGAAATGTTGATTGCACTTGTATTATCACAATATATTGGTATGTTATGCATTGATATTCCATAGTCTTTTAGTTGTTGTTTAATCTATAAGATTTGAGCACAACAACTACATAGTGATACATATTCAACTTCAGCTGTAGAAAGAGTAACTGAACTCTACTTTTTGCTTGACCATGACACAAGCATACTACCTAGAAACTGGCAGGTTCCACTAGTGCTTTTTCTATCTGTTTTGCTGTCAGCAAATTCTGCATCTGAATATCCAACTAGACTAAAGGATGATTCCCTAGGATACCATATGCCTAAAGTTTGTGTGTCAATGAGGTATCTAAAAATTCTTTTAACAACAGTTAAGTGAGATTCTTTAGGCTATGATTGAAATCTAGCACATAAACACACACTAAACTGAATATCTGGTTTGCTTGTTATTAAGTAGAGTAGTGATTCGATCATACCTCTATGTAGCTTTTGATCAATATCCTTTTCTTTTTCATCCACATCAAGTCTGGTGGATGGACTCATTGGTGTGCAAATTAATTTCAACTTCAACATATCAAATCTTTTGAGCATGTCTTGAATGTATCTTTCTTGGTTAATGAAGATTCCTTTTTCATTTTGTTTGATTAAAAGGCCAAGAAAGTACTTCAGCTCACCTATCATGCTCATCTCAAATTCCCCCTGCATCTCTTTACCAAAGTTCTTGCATAAAGCCTCATTAGTTACACCAAACACAATGTCATCCACATAAATTTGAACAACAATTAAATCATTTAAGTATCTTTTGATAAACAATGTTGTATCAATACTATCTCTAGCATAACCTTTTTCAACCAGAAATTTTGAAAGCCTCTCATACTAAGCTCTAGGAGCTTGTTTCAATTCATACAAGGCTTTATGAAGTTTGAAAACATGATCTGGTTTTTCAAAGTCTTCAAATCTAGGAGGTTGTTCAATATATACTTCCTCTTGAATGAGACCATTTAAAAATGCACTATTGACATCCATTTATAACAATTTAAAATTCATAAAGCATGCAAAAGCAAGCAACAACCTTATGGCTTCTATCCTAGCAACCGGTGCAAAGGTTTCATCATAGTCAATTCCTTCCTCTTGGTTGTATCCTTGTGCTACCAACCTAGCTTTATTTCTAACTACATTTCCTTGCTCATCTACCTTATTCCTAAACACCCATTTTGTGCCGACAATAGGGTGGTTTAAAGGCCTAGAAACTAATGACCACACATGGTTTCTTTTGAACTGATCAAGTTCCTCTTGCATGGCAATTATCCAGCTTTCCTCTTTTTTTGCCTCTTCAAAGTTTTTAGGCTCAATTTGAGAGATAAATGCTGAAAACTCACATGTTTCTCTCGTTGCTCTTCTAGTTTTAACTCCATGAGAAATGTCACCTATGATTTGCTCTTGTGGATGATCCTTGATGTACCTCTAGCTCTTTGGAAGATCATGATGTTGATTTTTAGTCCTTTGTAAGGTTTCTAAGGATGGAGATCCTGTTTCTCTACCTAGGGTATTTTCTTCACTATTTTTCTTATCATCTAAACTCATATCTTTCATTTGTCTTTCAAGGACATCCATATCATTTTCATCATCAGAAATTTCCTTTTGTAAGGTATTGGATTCATCAAAAACTACATGGATGGATTCTTCAACTGTTAAAGACTCTATAGGCTTTTGAGTTTAATGCATATCTTAGGAATATAGCTTCATCACTTTTTGCATCAAACTTTCCTAAAGGCCGTTTTCCATTGTTTAACACAAAGCATTTGTAGCCAAAGCTCCTAAGGTGAGAGATATTTGGTTTTTTACCTTTGTACAGCTCATATGGAGTCTTTGATATCATGGCTCTTATAGACACTCTATTAAGGATATAAGCTGCTGTGTTAACAGCTTCTGCCCAAAAATATTTAGGTAGATTATTCTCACATAGCATAGTCCTAGCCATTTCTTTTAAGGTTCGGTTTTTCCTCTCTACAACACCATTTTGCTAAGGTGTTCTAAGTGCAGAAAAATTATGATCCAACCCCTTTTCATTACAAAATTTTTCAAATTCATCTCCTTCAAACTCACCTCCATGATCACTCATAGTACTAACTATAGCTAGTCCTTTTTCATTCTCAACCTTCCTACAGTGACTTATGAATGCTAGTAGAGCATCATTCTTATGAGCAAGAAAATATACTCAAGTGTACCTAGAGTAGTCATCAACTATTACAAAGCCATAAGATTTTCCTCCTAGACTAGTTGTACTTATTGGACCAAATAGATCAATGTGCAACAATTCAAGAGGTTTAGATGTGGAGATAACTTTCTTGGTTTTAAAAGATGTTCTAGCTTGTTTACCTAATTGACATGCATCACAAATTTGATCATCCTCAAGTTTAAGCTTAGGCAATCCTATAACCAGATTTTTCCTAATTAATTTTGACATGGAATGCATGCTCACATGTCCAAGTCTCCTATGCCATAGCCGACCATCATCTTCAACTTTTGCTACAAGACATGTTTCACAATCCATTTCAAGATTCTCAAGAAAATACAACATACATATTTTTATTCTTTTTCCTATAAATGAGACTTTGTTAGTGCTTATATCTATCACTTCACATTTAGTTGAGTCAAAACATACCTTAAAACCTTTGTCACACAATTGGCTAATACTCAATAAGTTATGTTTCAAACCTTTAACTAACAATACATGACTAATTTGAGTTTGGGAGTTCTTTCCAACCATTCCTATTCCATGAATTCTACCTTTTGAATCATCACTAAAGGATACGGTACCTCCCTTTCTTCTGTCTAGCTGAGCAAATAGCATTTCATCTCCTGTAATATGCCTTGAGCAACCACTGCCCATATACCAAGGCTGCTTCTTCTTTAGTTGAGCTCTTGAACATGTATCTTTTGAGTACAACTCAACCTACAAAACAAATTTTCAGTTTTTCTTAATAGGTACCCATACCTTGATGGGTCCTTGATTGTTAGCAGCAACAAAGGATCTTTTTGGAACGTAAATTTTTTTAATTTTTTGCACATATCTTTTTCTACAGCAGTCATATGATAAATGACTAATTTTATCACAAATATAACACTTAGCTAATGCCTTAATGGAATTCTTCTTGAAGTATGCATTTTTTTTTTTGCGTTTCAGTTTTCAAACATTTGAGTGCAGCATTTTCTTCACTTACCTTTTGTAAGGCTTCAGTTTTTCTTTCCAATTCCAATTTTGGAGTTTCAAAATTTTTTTTTGAATGTTCCAATTCAATTTGCAGAAAATTTCTTTGTTCAAAAACAGTATCAAAGTCAAGTTTAATATTTTCCAAATCTGATTCTAGAGATGCTGACTTTTTCTTTAAAGTCTTGTATTTCAAAACAAGTTTTTCAAATTCCTCATATAAACATTCATATTCATTCTGAAGTTCATCAATAAAAATATTACAAGGGAATGAGGATACCTCAGATTCATCATCTCGTGCCATCAAACACAGGTTTGCTCTTTATTTAGCTTTTTTTTCCTCATCTTCAGAACTTGAAGTATCACTATCTGACCAAGTAGTTGCCACCATTGCCTTCTTTGATTTCTTATTTTTCTTTGGAGTTTCTTCTTTTAGTAAGGGGCATTCTGACTTGAAATGTCCAAGCTTCTTGCATTCAAAACATGTAAGCTTTTCCTTTTTATTAGAGTCATTTTTGTTTCTGGTTCTCCATGAAGAACCTTGATCTCTTCTAAACCCTCTTCTAGCTAGTCTCTAGTTTCTTTTGCCCATCAACTTTTTGAATCTCCTTGCAACTAGTGCTAGTTCTTCATCATCATAAGATAGCTTGTCCAGTTTTTCTTCAAGAATACTGGCTTTTAGGGTAATGCTCTTCTTTTTTTTTTTTGCTTTCTTCCTATCTTCTTCTTCCTCTTCCTTGAGCTCTAGCTCATGAGTAAGGAAAGAACCACAAATTTCATCCAAAGTTATAACATTTAAGTCCTTGGCTTCTCGGATGGCTATAACCTTAGGATTTCAATTCTTGGGTAGGTTTATAAGAAGTCTTTTAATAATTTCATGCTCGGGAATCGATTTGCCTAGCTGGCTAAGTTTGTTTATGATGTTTGTGAATCTATCTAGCATGCTGGTGATATCTTCACCAGGCTCTATCTTAAACATTCCATAATTGTGGGTCAATAGGGTTATCTTGGACTCCTTGACTTGAGAAGTCCCTTCATGGATAATTCTAAGTTTATCCCATACTTGTTTTGCTGTGGTACAACTTCATACTTTATTGAATTCAGTGGGAGTTAGAGCACAATGTAATGTATTGATTGCCTTAAAATTGGCTTGGACCTTTTTGATTTCAGCCTCGGTCCATTCAAACCTTGGCTTAGGGATCATCTCGTTAGTCACTACCTTTAAAGTTGAGGGAGTGAATGGTCCATCAGTTATGACGTCCCACATCTCATAATCAATTACTTTAATATATATTGACATCCTAGTACTCCAATAAGGGTAATTTGAGCCATCAAATAGAGCTGGTCTGTTTGTTGATTGTCCCTCAGCAACTGTGGATTTTTGAAGAGTCATTTAGATCTTCCCAATGGTGTATGACCTTAATAATAGGGATTATGTGAGACCTTGACCTCTATAGACTCGTAACTAGGCATAGACGCAATAACACGAGCTAGGGGTAATTTCGTCATTTCCTTAGTAAGCCCCTAAAAGTAAGTTTTGAACAATATTATGGCCTAAATAGGTCTAAGGCATAAATGGATGATTAAATAAGGGTAAAATGACCAAGGAAACAAAAATTTTGATAAGTTCCACGATAGGGGCAAAATGGTCATTTTTCACCTCGAGTCAAAATTTTTAAGTTTTCATGAACCCGAACATTTCTAGACCATTATGGACCTTGTCCTAGTGTCAAAAGAGTAAAAAGATTTCATATAGGGGTGGAGAAGGACAAGCTAACTTACTAAGGGCATTTTCGTAATTTTTAAGGGAGTGGATAAGCTTGGGCTATAAATATCTTCTCTTTCTAGCAGTTTCTTCTTCTTCTCCTCTTCCCATCTCACGTTGCTTCCATCCTCCATGGAAGCTTGATATGGAGCTTGCATAATTTTCTCTCTCTAGCTCTAGTTTTTATATCTTTGTGCCCTTTTTACTAGAACCCTTGTATTCTTTCACTCTCTCACTTTAAAACCCTTGAAAAATCCTACTTCCATACTTTCTCTTACTAGCTAAGTGTTTAGAGAGAGAAACAGAAAGAAAGCCCTATAATAAGCTTGGGAATTGTTGGAAATAATTTCAAAGTTACAAAGCTATCAAGGTGAGTAGTAAATTAGAATTGAGTTTTAAGTGTTGATAATGTTTAGTGATTGATTTGTGAGTTTATTATTGAGATTGTGTATTGACTCTAATGTGATTAGGTAGTGAACATAGATAGCCATTTAAAATGGCAATTGAAAGCTAGTTAAAAGATAGCTTTTAGGGTTTATAGTGTGTGAATTAACATAATGCTGATACTAATGTGATTCTAGGTTCTAACGAAGCCCCATTACCCCAATTGGATCATTAGGGGAATTAAAGTCAGCTAAAGGCTCAACAATATACCGGTGAGTGAATTGCATTTCAAATTTGTTTTGGGGAATGTGATTGTTTGTACAAAGCTTTTGAATGATTTTATACAACTTTTCTTAAAAATGAGTGCCTTGGGAACAAGCTTTTGAGAAATGGGTTATGTTGTGATATGTGGCTATTATGGATCCCTATACTGCTACATTATGTTGATATATGTATATATGCACAAATATATTTTTGTGTAATTATATGGACTCGGCTATGTGCGAGTAGGGAGTGCGCATAAGCCGATGATGACCCGGTTATGTGCGAGTAGGGAGTGCGCATGAGCTGGTGATGATGGGATGGTGTGCATGATGATGATGGGTATATGTATATATATACACATACGTAAATATGTGCGTTATAAGAAATTTATGAGTAATGGTATATGGTTGTAATGTATGTGAAATTTGGTATGTTAAACTTTGGGAAGTTGTTATGTGTTTCTTATTGGTTTTGGACATTTCAGCAAGGTGGTTTTCTTTAGGAGGAAGGGAAATTTTTCATTGGTGCCCTGTTTCTCGTTGTAGCAAGAATGATTCTCACTGCAGCGAGAAATTCTCAATTTTTTGGGGGGGTGGCTGGCCGAAAACTTGCTGTAGCGAGAAAGTTTTTGTCTTAGGCCAGAAATTTTGCAGTAGTGAGATTCATTCTCGCTACAGCGAAAAACTTTTTATTTTGTCTCACATCTTGATCAATTGTTGCCCTATTTTCCACTTCTTTGCTACCATATTTGAGCATGGATTTTCAACATTACGGAATAAATTATTTAAGTTTAAAATGAGGAGGTTTAGTGAGAAACCCTCAGCCAGTTGAGAAACCCTCGTTCGGCTACTAACTTAAATCCCAACGTCGTTGCAGCTAAAATTCGTTGTCGCATTTGAATTGCTTGTGTATCATTGAAGCTTTCATTTTTCAAATTGTTTGTTATGTATGGGTTCATGATTTCAAATGATTAATTATTTAAGGGTTTAATGAGGGGTTTTAATGTGAACGAAACTAAATTGTATTATTTTAAAACAAGTGCATCATGATTTTAAATCCTTCCTTATTGTTGCTTGTTCCCTTCCTTGTTCACTCACTGGGTTTATACTCACCGTTTTCAACTTCATATTTTCAGATCAAGAGGCAGCCGGTAACTAGGATGAGGTGTCCTCGTAGACTTGTATCCATCTTTTGGTAGGTGTCTCGGCATTCAGTAGCTGTACATTCGTCCGAGTCTCTCCGCTGGAAGTCGAGTATTCTTTTGTTGTGTATAGACAAACCTAATGTAAATTATTAAGATACATGTTGTAGACAATGTTTATACACTTGTTTGGTGCCAGTATAAGGTGGCAATGCTTAATATTATTTTGATCCTAAGTTATGAAATGTGACTTAGCAGTTTATGATGGAATGATGAACATGTCAGATTAATAGGCTGGCTTGGGCTTAGTGGACTATGTCCATTGGGCCCATGTGCCTGTCATGGCCCGAAATTTGGTCCCAAGTAAATGTGCTAGAGGGGGGGTGAATAGCACAATTTGGCTCTTTCAAAAATTGGCTTTAAGTGGGAACAAATGCAAGATAAAAGAAGGAATGAAAATAAAACAAAAACAGAATAGACAACACATCAGAATTTAGAGTGGTTCGGTCCAAGACCTACATCCACTACCTTGATTGTTCAACCAAGGATTTTCCCAACCAATCACTATGAATAGTGAAATTCACAAGCTTTCACCAAGCTTTTACAATGGCTTTTACCAGGCTTAGCCAAAACCTTTCACAATAGTTTTTACCGGGATCAACTAAAGCCCAACACCTAACTTTTCAAGGCTAAGTTAGAACCTATACTCAATCAAACAATCTTAGCTTGAATCAATCCCTTAAAGTGACTTGCTCACTCTAAGAATACAAGGAAAGAAGTGATAAGAGTGTACTTACGATCACACTGTTGATCTAAGTGGTACAAAGTGAAGTGCAGATCACAATTACAAAGATAGAAGTTTAATGTAGTAAATGAGCCAAGAATATTTATTGGTTTTTTAGCACTTTTGGACTTGAAAGCTTTCAATCTACTTTTCTAGCCATCGGAAGTCCTTTTTATACTTGGAAAATCAGCTCTGAAGTGGGTTAAACAGTTTTTCACCATTGGAAATAGTTTGGTAACAATTTTGGCCGTTAATTTGTCTTCTAGTGCACAATTCAAATTTTCTAGCAGAATGCTTTTAGTCAACTAACTTATTTCTTAGTCGACTAAGTTGTCTCTGTTTTTTGTTTCCAGTTTCTGGCAGTGAGCACTTAGTCGACTAACTTACTTCTTGGTCAACTAAGTCGGTTCTGTTTTGATGTCTAGATTTCTGGCAGTAGCTTCTTAGTCAACTAACCCACTTTTTAGTCGACTAAGTCTTTTCTGTTTCTCAATATTCTTGAGCCCGCCAACTTTTGAATTGAATTTTAGCTGATTAACCCTTCATTATTCAACTAAGGAGCTTCTGTTTTGTTGATTAGTTATGGCTTCTTATTCATATGCCTTTTTGATAAGTCCCATGGAATTATTTATTTATCATTGGCATACAATTCTTGTCCTACACACTTAAGTAGAAATATTAGACACAAATGAATGGGAATGTTTTATCATCATCAAAAACTAATGGAGCCAACAATTTCCAAAGATCCACCTCTTGTTCTTCATGTGGGTTGACTGGTCAGTTTGCTAGAGATTGTCCCAATGGTCAGAAGACTCAGAGGTGGACACAGGAACAGACACAACCAATTTTACTTGCCCTATCCATAGCCACTCAGATTGGTAGAGAGGTTAGAGGAGTTAGGGGTTGAGGTGCTAGTAGTTCGTCCCAAGGCAAACAATCTGGAGCCCAAGGGATAGCTAGTCAAAGACAGGCCAAAGTTTATGCTCTAACTCAGCAAGATGCATAGGCATCCAATGTAGTTGTTACAAGTATACTACCTATTCTTCTATTGATGCACGTGTATTGTATGACTCTAATGCTACGCATTCATTGTATCCCCATACTTTACATTTAAATTAGGTATAATGTGCTCTAAAAGGAAGCAAGACTTAGTAGTTACCATGCCTTTCAAAGAGGCGTTTACAGCAAGGCATGTGTATAGAGATTGTATGATCTAAATTGAGAGCAAAGACACTTCAGAAAATTTAGTTTTGCTAGACATGTTGTAGTTTAATGCGATATTGGGTATAGACTGGTTGTCACCCAATTCTGCTAATGTTGATTGCCACTACAAGATGGTACACTTTAACTATCCGAGGGAGAAACCATTTAGTATCCAAGGGGATAGTAGTATGGTGACAGGTAGTATGATTTCAACCTTAAACGCTAGAAGATTGATTGATCATGGATGTTAGGGATTCTTGGCATTAGTTAAAGACACCTAGATGGTGGTGAGTGTGGTGGTTGATGTGCCAATTGTGAGGGACTTCACTGATGTGTTTCCTAATGAGTTTTCAAGACTACCCCTAGATAGATATATAGAGTTTTGCATTAGCTTGGTATAAGGTATGAGTCTGATATCTATACCACCATACCGAATGGCACCAGTTTAGCTTAGATAGCTCAAGGATCAACTAGAGGACTTGTTGGACAAGGGGTTCATTTGTCCTTGTTTGTCACCATGGTGCATTGATGCTATTCATAAAGAATAATAATAGATTAATGAGAATGTGTATAGATTACCGGTAGTTGAACAAAGCAACAATGAAGAATAAGTATCCTTTACCATGCATTTATGAATTTTGATTAGTTTTAAGGTGCCCAATGTTTTTTTAAGATTGACTTAAGGTCAGGCTATCATCAGTTGAGAATTAGGCAAAAAGATGTGCCTAAGACTGCTTTTCATACTAAGTATAGGCATTACGAGTTCTTCATGATGTAATTCGAACTTACTAATGCCCCAGCTGCTTTTATGGACATGATGAACCGAGTGTTCAAGCCATACTTGGATAAATTTATGGTGGTATTTATTGATGACATATTGATATACTTGAGGAGTAGAGAGGAGCATGAGCAGCATTTGAGGATAGTGCTCTAGACTTTGAGAGAGCATGCGCTATATGCTAAGTTCTCTAAGTGTGAGTTTTGACTTGATAGTGCTAGATTTTGAGGCCACATAGTATCTATGAACGGTGCAATGATGGACTCGAAGAAGATTGAGGCCATAGAGAAATGGCAAAGGCCTACCTCAATAACTGAGGTACGAAGTTTCCTAAGGTTGGCCAGATATTATAAAAGATTCATGAAGGATTTCTCAAAGATAGCAGCTCTCATGGCTAAGTTGACATAGAATGGTGACAAGTTTGTATAGACAGATGCATGTGAGGGGAACTTTTGGAAGCTCAAGGCATGTCTTACCACAGATCCAGTATTGAGTTTACCTTTTGGTTCAGGGGGTTACATAGTTTACTGTGATGCCTCGCAAGTAGAACTTGGGTGTGTATAGATACAACATGGTAAGGTGATTACTTACGCATCGAGACAACTCAAAAGGCATGAGCAAAATTACCCCACCCATGATTTTGAGATGGTTGCTATAGTGTTTGCCTTAAGATTTTGAGGCATTATCTATATGGTGAGATGTGTGAGATTTATACGGATCACAAGAACCTCAAGTATATCTTTAAGTAAAGAGATCTCAACCTTAGGCAAAGTTGATGGTTGGAATTGCTTGAAGATTATGATTGTACAATACTATACCATCCTGGCAAAGCCAATGTGGTAGTCGATGCTTTATGCCAAAAGTCTATGGGGAGTTTAGCCCATATCTCAATTGAAAGGAGATCGTTGGTACAATGTATGCATGAGTTAGGCGATATGGGCATTCAATTTAAGGTTGATAATTTCGATGCATTATTAGCCCATTTTAAAGCGAGACTTGTCAAGCCCAGCCCTAAATTATCTACCATGTTACACATGAGACTGATAGAGTTATTGTATATTTGAACAACCTCGGAAGAATATTTAAAAGTCGATATTGTGCTTAGAAGTACAAGTCGATTTATACCTCGAACTAATTAAAATAGGGATTTTAAGGTGAAATTAAGAGTTTCACAATCCAGAGATGACTCAAAATGGTAATTCGAAGTTTAAGGATTAATTTGGAGTCAAACCAGAATTTTCGCTATCTAAGGGCAAAATGGTCATTTGCTACCTGGAGACAAAATGGAAATTTTAGAAAAGATTTGTTTTGGCCCCATTTGACTTATTGGAGTATGATTTGAGATTTAGAAGTGAAAAATTTTAATTTCGGTATAATTTGGAGTATAGGGGTAAAATGGTAATTTTGCCATCCCGAGGGTAAATCTGTAAATTTTCAGCCCCGACACTTGTCAAGACCAAGGGATTTTATTCATCATGGAAATGGATAAACATGAGAAATGTGTGGTGGAGAATTAAAAGAATTAAAATCAAATATTTAAAATTTGAACCAATAAGGAATGCCATGTGTCATGCTTTTATTATTTTATTATTTCTTTATAAAAGGGCATAAAAATCAACTCATTTCTTTCATATGGCCGGCCAAACAATGAGCAAAGAAGAACAAAGGGAGAAAAGAAAAACAAAAACCCTAGATGGAGAAATTTAAGGAAAAATTGGTCAAAATTCAAGGAAACAAGTGACAAAAGGTAAAATTTCTTGATTTTGACTTATGATCTACCTTTCCCATGCATTTCTCCTCATTTTTCATGGTTAAATTATATGTTTTCTTGATGAATTCATGGCTGGTTGGAATGGGTATGGAGAGAGAATGATGGTAGATTGATTTGTTTCTAAGTTATGTTAGTGTTTTTAGTTAGTTAAGCATGTTTAGAAACAAAACAACAAGAAAAGCATCCATTTTCCCCATGAACCTTCAATAGCCGAACCCTATGTGAAATGTAGAAGTAATGAATTGATTTTGTGATCAAGTGAATTGGTTGAAAAATTGATGAAATGATGATTTATGGTGAGAAAATGGAATGGGAAAATTTTTAGTGATAGTGCACCACAATGGCATATCACATAGATAATATAGATAATATAAATGTTGGATGAAGTATCTCCTGAGGTAAAGATTTGAGTGAACTTCACATGGACCAGCACGTGAAAGTGAGACTCAGCCAACGCCAAGGCATGGCTAAAATTTCGGATGTAAAGACATTTAACAGCCTTGGTGGACTCGGTTGGGATAACCCTCGATCAAGGTATCCCTGATAACTAAGTATGAGAATGATTTTTGGCACGAGCCAAGCCTTTCAGGAAATCATAAGCCTAGTTGTTTATTTGGTTGAAATGAGCTGAAAGGTAATTAAATTACAGTATGACTTCTTATTTTAATTCGTCTCCATTTGCTCGCCTTTAGATAGTTTAGATGGTGTATGTTTACTCACTAAGATTTTATAATCTCACCACCCTCATTTCCTCACATTTCAAGCTCGGGGAATTCCATAGTTAGCTGACTTTGACAAGGACCTTCATTTGGACTTGAATCGGCAAAAGTTGTAGGTTTTTAGCTTTCGATACATTTTGGTTAAATGTAGGCCCACGTGTCGCTGTAAAAGCAATTTTGTGCTTTGGTTATTTGCTTTATAGTATATATGAATATAATTAACTTTTACGCTATAAGAATTATTTACCGATAGCTTTATAAAAATTATTTTGCAAGAAAATAGTTTATTTTGTTGAATATTTTTATTATATTCAAATGGTCAAATTTTCACATCAAATGAACATTTTAGATACTTAATTTGTTTTTAAATCACTAAATATATATTTTCTGCTTACTTACTACATTTTTAGCAAGTTTTGAGATTTTCGACGAAAAATGACGAAAATGCCCTTGTGAGCCAGAAAACAATATGCTATGTTCTTATTTGAAAATGACTCATAATCCTTCGAATTACAATATTTGATAACTATTGCTCACCGGGGAAATGCGAAAGCTGATACGAGCCCCTTGCGAGGTTTCGATTGGCATTCGAGTTGAAGAATGTCTGTCGAGGCTTCACAGCTGTTGTCACGGGCTCGATGGGAGTTTCGGGTCATGACAAGACCTATGTTGATGGATCAGATCAAAGAAGCCTAGAATAAGGATGATTTTGTGGCAAAGGCACTAAAGGATCCTCAAGAAAAGAAAGAACATATGTCTTATAGAGCCACTAATGGATTACTTAGATATGGATCTATAGTGTATGTGCTGGATTTTGATGATTTAAGGTGAGAGATTCTAGAAGAAGCCCATGTGGCTACATATGTAGTTCACCCAGGCACCATTATGATGTACCATGATTCGAGAGAGATATACTGACGGGATGGTCTTAAAAAAGATGTAGTTGAGTTTGTGGTCAATTGCTTAGTATACCAACAAGTTAAGGCAAAGCATCAGAGACCAACTAGATTGTTACAGCCTTTACTTGTTTCCGAATGGAAGTGGGAGCATATTTCTATGGACTTTGTGACTAGACTACCCCAATGAATAAAGGGTATGATTCCATATGGGTAATTGTAGATAGGTTGACCAAGTCCACCCACTTTTTACCAATAAGGACTGCCTATGGAATGGTATAATATGCTAGGTTGTATATTGATGAGATAGTGCAATTGCATGAAGTTCCAGTCATTATAATGTCAGAAAGAGGCACACAATTTACTATTTGATTTTGGGAGAAAGTACAAGGCTTTGGGAACTAAATTTAATTTTAGTATTGCTTTTCACCCACAAACAGATGGATAGTCTAATAGCGCCATTCAGACACTATAAGACATGTTAAGGGCTTGTGTCATAGACTTTAGAGTTTCTTGAGATCAACACTTGCCACTAATTGAGTTTACCTACAATAATAGCTTTCAAGCTAACATTCAAATGGCACCTTATGAGGCATTATACAAGGCACAAATGTAGATCACCTATATGTTGGTTTAAGGTCAATGAAAGGAAGTTACTTGGCCGGATATAGTTCATGAAACCACTAACAAGATTCAGATGATTAAAGAAAAGATGTTGGAGGCACAAAGTCATCAAAAGGCATATGCAGACCATAGAGGTCGAGAGTTTGAGTTTCAGGTTGGTGACCATGTGTTTTTAAGGGTTCTTTAACCAAAGGCATTATAAGGTTTGGCAAGAAAAGCAAGCTAAGCCTAGGGTATATTTAACCTTTCGAGATTCTGGAGAGAGTTGGTGCAATGGCTTATCAACTAGCAATTCCACCAAATCTTGCTAGTGTTCATCCCATGTTTCATGTTTTGGTACTACGAAAGTACCAATCAGATCCATCGCATGTGATACAACATGAGTTCTTACAATTGGGAGATGGTTTGAGTAACGAGGAGGTACCAGTAGCCATACTAGATAGGCAAGTAAGAAGGTTATGCTCCAAAGAGAGAGCCTCAGTTAAGGTACAATGGTGTAATCACTGGAGTAAGGAGGTGACTTGGGAAGCTAAGGATGACATGTAAGCGAAGTATTCGCACTTATTCCACGAAGGTTAGTGCATTAGATTAAATTCAAAGATGAATTTTTAAAAAAGAGAGAATGTGAAATCCCACGTTGAGTAAGAGGATAAGTTAGAAAATCCTTAGGTCAGCATATAGATTACATATTTCGAACATCATACTTTGTTTTAACCTTCAAAAGAATTCATTGACACTTTTGGTTGTTTGTCACTTTCAAAGTAAAATATTTTCCAAGTTTGGAAAGGGTTAATATATGTGAGTTTTATAGAATAATCTTTGGGGAATAAAAAATGGCGATAATGATTTCCTTGATTTTTATATGACTAAAAATGATTTTTTTATAATTTTTGGAATACGTTTGCTTTGGCATATGGGAGCCGTAAATTTAATTTCAATCAAAATTTTTTGATTTTATTCTTGAAACTAAAATTTAGATTTTGATTCTTTTTTATTTTGATTTTTTTGATATTTTTGCTGAATCCAAATGGGAGGTTGTTTGCTTATTTACATTAAATATCTTAAGTAAATATAGAGTAAAATGGAAAGAAGTAAAAATGAATACATTTACTTAAATGGTATTTAATGTAAATAAGTTAGGCAGGTTCTACAGGTGATCTATCTCAGAAATTGCATTCTATTTCAAATATATCGATACATGTTCATGATGTATCTATACATATGTTCATGTATCGATATAGATACATGTTCATAATGTATCAATATAATTTTTCCAAAACCCAATGTATCGATACATGGTCTAAATGTATTGATAAATTTCGTCGATTTTAGAAAAATAAAAGGGGCAGAACTATATTTTTCGAGGGTTTTCAACCCTCAGCTATTTTTCGAAGGTATTTCTCCCAGCTAAAACTGTATTTTTAACTCAAATTTTCATTTTCGATGATGTGGTTTTGAGTTGTTATGAAAAAAGTGACATGTTTAAGCTTTGGAAACTTTAAATCTTAATTTCTAGTTTCTAAAAATATGATTTTATTGCCCAAATTTTCTATTGGTAATTAAAGCTTAAAGGTTTTATGATTTTCTTAAGCATTTAAGCTCACCTATGATAAGAATGAAAGATTTGCGAGTTTTCTAAGCTTGGGCTTTAGGTAGAAAATTAGTTTAGCTAAAAGCGAGTAGTTTTGAAAGTACCTAGAATGATTATTGTGAGATTTTTATTCTAAGAAATGATTGTGATGAATGTTGAATAATAAAAACACATGAAAACTCCACAGATATCACTGAGACGCAATTGTGATTAGAGCTAGGAGTCGACTCTTCGATTAGATGAGTGGATACACATTTTAAAGTATTTTAATATGTAAAGTTAGCATGACTTTTATGGAAATGGTTCTTTACGTATGTTGAAAAATTATTTCCATAAATGGTTTTTTAAAGGATTTAAACTACAAGGTTTTATGAAGTTCAAGGAAATGTTCAAATGACTTGATTTGATAATGATTGTGATATGTGTGACAATGATTTTCAAATTGTTTACAAATCTACTATATATGTATTAGTTTTCAACAAAGGGGAACAAGCCCTTTCATGTTTGTAGTCCACTCGATTACTCTAGCCGTTGGGTCAGTGTGGGTACGAGATATTTCTATGGTTAATGTATGAATGTTATTATGCACATGTTAGATACGATGTAGCATGATAAGAACATTGAATGCATGAGCTCCATTTATGAGAATGTAACATGTATGCCATGAGATGTATGAGTTAACCATATCATATACACTATGGGCTAAGTATGTGAGTGATTTATGAGGTTATGAAATGTATGCCATGAGATGTATGTGCTGAGATAGTCATATATATTATGAGCTAAGCATGTGAGTGACTTATGAGATTATGAAATGCATGCCATGAGATGTAGGTGTTGAGATAGTCATATACACTATTAGCTAAGCATGTGAGTCATTTATGAGGTTGTGAAATGCATGCCATAAGATGTTTGTGTGGAGATAGTCATATACACTATAGGCTAAGCATGATGATGATTTATGGAAATGTTATATGTTCATAATGCAAGTTAAGGATGAGAATGATCATAAGCTTAAAAGATCATATGATGATGGTAAGTGAGGTCGATGTGCCACTCACACAACTATAATGATTGTTCGCACAAGGTGAACTAGATGATAATGATGACTTTGTCCACTACCCATTTGAGTGGCATGGGACCACTCGATAGATCATGGATGAGGCCGATGTGCCATTCACGAGAGTGCACTAGGAACCCAAAATAGAGGAGGTTAAACCACTCTGTGTTGGAATAAGACAGACCCATTCATAGTTAGAATGTTATGATGAATGAGATTAATGAGCTAGAGAAATGATTGAATGAGTATTGCTTCATTATTTATGCTTAAATGCCTAGTTAAGATTATATGAGTATTAATGATGTTATTCACACTGTAATGTGGTGATATTGGCTTGGTTAGATAGAACCTTGGCCTTGGGAATGATCCCTCAATGATAGGAAGACTTATGAATGAGTTAGATTCAAGAAACAGCCTAGAAAGTTGGATTCTATGGGAAAAGTATCGATACATATGAAGTATGTATCAATACGTTTTCAATAGAATGCTACAAGATGCGTTCTAAGTGAAATGTATTGATACATTATCAATAGTATCGATAGATTCCTTGCATGTATCGATTCATTCTAGAATGTATCCATAAAATTGTCACAGAATTGACTTTTCAAGTTATTTTAAGGAGGTTTTCTAGATTAAATGGCTTTAATGATTTATGCAAACATGTTTTTCATGCAATGTTATTCGGAGGATGATTAAATGCCATGTTTCATAAACATCATGGTAATGTGAAAAGAATTTATGAATCATATGTTTTTACAATTGCATGGTTATAAAAAACTTTTCCCCTTAGCTTGTTTCCTTCCCCATACCCACTTACGGAGTCTTTGTGACTCACACATTATTTTCCCTCACTATTTTATTGTAGATCAGTGATAGCACTCTTTTGCTAGCAACCAGTGTCACGGAGACATGATCCGTTCATTCCTCATTAATAGGCGTCCAACAACCTCTTAATGCCTAACAAGTCAAGTCAGGTTCTGTTGACGAGTCGACCCTTACTTTATGTTATAATTTTATATTATGAACATGTGTATGTTGATATTGCCAATGTTGGGCATTTTACATTGATAATGATTTATATGAGATTATGATGATGGCTCAAGAGCCTATATGGACACTTGAGGGTGCTATTGATATTAAATGTTAATGTGCACTTTAATAGTGGCACATGTTGATATATTTATATATATACATTCTTGAGTTTTCACAATTAAGTTGAGAAGTTCCTTAATTGTGTACTGAAATGAATGAATTCATGTACTACAATTATGTATGTTAATGAATGGATGAGATGTTTCTACATGCAATGATAAATCTTCAATGATGTTATGATGAGAGGCTTGCTTAGGCTTGAGGGGTTTTGCTCCTCTAAGGCCATGCACCAGTCACAATGCCTCCAAAAAATGGGATGTGACAATTAAGCTAGATGTTGAATATGATAAAAGGTTGAATTGATGAAAAAAAAGTTCAAAAATATGCTTAGTATTCACCCCACTATCATCATAAAAAGAAATAAGTTTTCGGTGTAAAATTGTGATGAAAAGAAAAAGGGAGAAGACAATAAAGTGTTGAACATAAAAAAGTTCAAAGTTGAAGAAGGGTATATTTGGAGATTATGAATAGAGCTCTATATAAGTCCTAGAATGATTATGTGCTTAAGGTGAATTAAATCACATTAATGATTGTTATCCTTCCTTGACCCTAGCCAAAAATTACAAGCTTAATAAAGTCCTAATGATCCTCAACTTAGTATTAGTCTACATTAGTGGAGAGAGAGCTGAAAAGCAAACCTATGGCGTTCTAGTGTTAATTTGAAATTTTGCATTGGTATAAACTCATTTGGATAAGTATGAAGTTCTCTGTAAAAGAAATCACACACACACACACACACAAAAATCCATTTAAGAATGAGCTTGCATTTGAATTGAAATATGGACTTAAATGATATCTATAGTTTATCTTGAGTGGAGATTTATAAATATACTTTTGAGAAAATTTTTGAAAATCATTGGTTTGGTGCAACCTACCTCTAACTGGATGTTTTCCTTTATTTAACTTGTTTTTATCATTTAAGTTGCTTTTGTTTTAGTATTCTTTTATATTTTGCCTAAAGACTAGTAAAATCTTAAGTTTAAGGGTGTGATAAGTCTATTTTATAGAGTTATTTAATCACAATTTTAGGTGTATTTTGTTTAAGTTCTTGAGAATTTAGTTTAAGTATTAGTTATTTTTAGTTATTTATTTTTATTTCAGTTAATTATGTTGGGTTCAATTGATTTAAGTTATTTTATAATATTTTCCTTCAGGTTTAATTATTTTTAAGTTTGTTTATTGATTTTGTAGGCCTACTATGAAAGGGTGATATTTTGTGAAAAAGAATGCATTCAAGGTATAGACTTCACTACACATGTTTTGATATTTTGAGCATATCATTCACGACAGAAGTCCAATTGACATGATTCTTAAACCATTGAAAATTTAAGAGACATAGATACAACTTTCATGTTTACCTCTTTGCCCAGGTCATCCTTGAAGAAGGATAAAATTGCATCACAAGTTGGAGTAGTGCAACAAAACCTAGAAATTCAAGACAAAGTATAGATTGTCATGGCCTTGGAAGCATTCAGCTCTATGGCCCCCCAATAAGGGATGTATGCTTGAAGCATCCAGAGGACTCGACATCACTACCACCAAGGAAGCAGCACACAACACTCAAAAGAAAAAATTCAAAAAAATTAAAGAGGCCACGGTGCCGCAGTGCCCATGTGTTAGAGGACAGGTTTGGTTCAATTGGACTTCTATTTTGACACAAATTCGAGCTTTATTTAACCCTTCTTCTAAAAGCATGTTTAAACAACAATTAAAAGAGGTTTTTTTTTAAGAAAAAGAGGCATTCAAGCTAGAAAGAAAACAAGAAAGATCGCGAATCAAAGTCTTGGCAAATCTTGGAGTCCTTTCTTCTCTTCTTACCTTTATACTTTCTTTGTTTAATCTTGATGGTTAAATTTCTTTTTTGGATGATGTTTTCATTGGATAAATGGAACTAAATTTTTTAATCTAGAATCGTAATTGAACCCAATGTGCAGCTTGAATTTTTAATATTCTTTCTTGCTTATGATTGATAATGTTTGAGTTGTTTATTTCAATCATGTTCTTAATGCATCTGATTACTTGATCACTAATTAGGTTGATTTTGAAACCTAAACAAAGCTGGAAGAGGGAGTTTAGAGTATGCCATGGATGAAATAGCATATGTTCAATATCAATTGCATGAGATGATTGATTTAATTCGCATGTAGGGTAGGAATACACTTACATGTCATATGTAGCCATAATTAAAGTCAAAGCTTAATGAGTCTTTCTTCATTTCAATTTGCATAGGAATATAATAAGTTGGTTAAAGAAGATATTTTTATAAGACCATCGGAAGAGACTTATAAATATATTAGAACTCTAGTTTAACAACTCAAGCCTATTTAGTACATAAAGAGAGAGTAGAAGAGATTCAGAAGAAACATTGAGGGGATATTGTGCTTTTAGACTTTTTAATTGATTGATTCTAAATAAATTGTTACTTTTTCTTTCAATTTTAAGTTTTAGTTTCTTTAATTTTCAATAACTTTAAATTTAGTTGTTTAGATAAGGTTAAGTTGTGTTAATTTTAGTATTTAGCAAAATAATTTGGACAATTCTATATGGGAATGAACTTTACTTTCTATGATATTACTTGTTAACGATACATGCACTTACATGGTAAATCCAACAACAGAGATGAATAATGAATGGAGGTTTAGGCTCAAGGAGTATCAGTTGAAGGATAAAAATGTGATCTTTATGTTTTGCACTTGCTCAGAGATGGGATTTTTTTACTCTTTGCTTTCTTGCTTGTTTTCCCTCTTTTTGGCACTTCAAATTCTTTTCGAAATTGTTTAAGATCACTCAACATCGTTCCTTTAACATCCTCAAAGTGGATATTTATAGGCCCTATGATTTTTTGCTCGTTGGAGTGAAATTTGAATCTGTTTTCGTACGTTCCAGTCAACTTGCATACTTCTGTCGCACATGGAGAATCGATTCTTTGATCATGAGTTGTCAGCTCTTTGTAAAATATAAAACTTTCTGTTTCTAGAGAATTAATTCTTCTTTCTTGATATGTCAGATCTTCCACAACTTGGATTAAAGATGACACCTTTGCACATTTGGAGAATCAATTCTTCTACCGTAAGGTGTTGATTCTTCATTGTTGATGGGCACCAAAATTTGAATTTCAGCTTGACTTTTGACTCTCCAATCTTATCCATTTACACCATCTCTTTCTTGGTAACCAAGTATCTAATTCTTACTTTTGATGCTTCAAGAACCAATATCTTCTTCATGTAGAATCGATTTTGAGAAAAGAAGAATTGATTTTTCAAAATTGATTCTTCCTATGATAAAGAAATAAATTTTGCTTTCTTCTCATTTAAGAATCAAATCTTTGCTTTTGAGAATTGGATTCTTAGGCTAGCACTTTGAGTTTGCTCATTAAGAAAACTTAAAAGTATTTCTTTAATATCATTTACTTTCAAAGCATGCTCAATCAATCTTAGCATTTCAAGATATCTCTCTTTTTAAGATTAGCTTCAAAACATCCTTGAGGATTTTCTTCATATTCAAAAATATCTTTCATTCATTTTCAAAGCATATTTAGTTCAATCAATTTTGCCATTTCAAACAAGGATAAAGACTAACAAAGTGCTTAAAACTCGCACTTCTTAACCTTTTTGATATAACAAACGGGGAAAAAAGTTTATGAGCACATTGAAATGCTCTTATATTAGTTGAATTTTTCATGAAAACATTTTTGAACTTCATGCATAAATAGAGGGGGAGAATTTTCAAAATTCATGTTAATTTCTTACATCTTTCTTACTTACACTTAAATTTTTCCAACAATGGCAAAGAGACTAATTAAGTTAAGGAGAGGTTTCAAGAAATTTCAAATGCAATATGCTCATGTTTTTGTTATATAAAAAAGGGGGAGATTGTTATCCTTGAGTTACATCATGTTTTGATTTGACAAAAATTATATGTTATCTTGAACTTAATGTCAAGCATTTGAAATTGTCTCAAATATTTTTTTAATCCCCTAAGGTCACACACTTGCTTAAAAAGCCATGCATCATTAAAAAATATCATAAAAGCATTCAAACAATGCATATTCAGTTGAGAAAACAAAAAGCAAATATGCTTTGAATTATTATTTGATTGTAAGTAAGGAAGGAATAGCTAAAGAGATGCACCAAAAAGCTAAAGAAACCTCAAGACACAAGTCAAGAGTTAACCTTAGAGAATCTCAGGTCGATCCAAAGGCAAAAAAAGTGCAAAACTTGAAGAATATAAAGCCATAGTCGACCCTGGAATGCCTATAGTCAACCTCGTCCCAAAAAGCTCAAGAAAATGAAGATTTGAACAAGCATAGTCGACCTTGACAAGTCAAGTGCATGAAAAAGAGGACTTTACACAGCCATAGTGTCACGACCTGGTACTCTCCTCGAGCCCGTGACAACCGTCGTGATGTCCCGATAGACATTCATTACCCTGAATGCCAACCGAAACCTCGCAAGGCTTAATATCAGTTTTTGCACCTCCCTTGTGAGCAATAATTATTAAATATCATATTTTAAAAGATTATAAGCTATTTCCAAATCAAAACAAAAATAAAAAATATTTTCTGTCTCATAAGGGTATTTTGGTCATTTTTCTCAAAAATTTTGAAATCTGCTGAAAATATAATATATAGGGGAAAATACACATTTCATAACTAAAACAAGTTTTTACGTCTAAAACATTCATTTAGGGTGAAATTGTAGCTAATAGAATAAAATAAAAATATTAAATGAAATATTTCATTTTCTTATAAAACAATATTTATAGAACTCTGCGTAAATAATTTTTGTAACGTAAAAGCAAAATAAATCCATACATACAGTAACACAGATAACCAGAGTATGTAATTTAATTTACAATGATGTGTGAGCCTCCGAATGACCAAAGGTAACAAAGGCTGTGGACCTACAATTTCTGAGGAGGCGAGTCCACTAATAACCCTCGACGTAATCAGCTATTTACGAACTGTCCTGATCTTTGAATGGCTGGAAAAGAGGGTGGTGAGTTTATATAAACTCAGTGAGTAAACAAACATCATCTAAAATATCTAAAGTCGAGTAAATGGAGACAACTTAAAATAGTTCATCATACTATGATTCATAACGTTTCAAACTCATTTCAACTAAATAAAATAATTTCATTTCACTCAAATAATCAGCATGGCTTATGAATTTCTTAAAAATTTGACTCGTGCCAAAACTCATTCTCGGGGATACCTTGGTCGGGGCATCCAACAGAGTCCGCCAAGGCTGTTAAAGAAAAGTTTATATACGCATAAAACACATTTTTACATTTAAAAGCATAGCCGTTCCTTGGCGTTGGCTGAGTTCACCCTCACGTGGTGGTTTAGCATGTAGTGAACTCTAAAGCTTTACCTCAGGAGATACCCTTTGTGTCTCTCGTACCGAGGTAAAATACAACCAGGTTTACCGTGCCCCTCTCTAATAGGCTGGTCCACAGAAACCCACCACTGCAGTGACTAATCAATATCCCACCAAATCAATAAAAGTTTCGACAGCATGACATGGAAATTATATTACTACCCAGCCTGTTAAGGTAAAACAAACAGTTCATACAATTTCAACACAATTTCCAATTCAGCCATTCATGCCAATATCACCATAAGCCATTCAATTCAAACCATAAATTTACAACACAATCAAACAGTTTCTAATTACTCAATTTCTAAAATCATCATTCAATTTCAAAATGATTTATAAAACTCATTTCATTTAATCACATTTTACTTATAAAACATAAGGATTTACCATTTAAACTAATTTTTCTATAAAATCACAAAAACGAATAAAAACTACTTTAGATAATTAAGACGATAATAAGGTTACTCACAATATCCGGAGTCGAAGTACTCCTAGTCCCGGTCTTCGGGTACAATCTCCTTACCCTTATCGAAAGTTTCACCACCTAAACATAATGCACAATAAGCAATTTACTATATTTGTACTAAACTGTTATAAAACTAATTTAGGCTTTATATGAATGCATGAAATGGGATGCGAAATGTTCGGATTATTATCTAAATATGGTGTTCTACGTAGCTTCAATTATGTATCGAAATAAAATGGTATTGGCCTAATTCGATCTATACACCGATTAATTGGCCAATACATCCAATTCAACTCCAATTAACTTGATTCCACTTCCAACACTCCAAGTCATCAATTACAAGTTAAATAATATGTAATATCACAAAAATCCATCATCAATATCTTTCTTGTAAAATTCAGCCATTGAAGGTTTAGTGTAGAACATGTAATTTTCATGCTTGATTGTTACACCTTACATCATAAAACAACTAAAAACACCTAAATAGCATGAAATTCATCAAAGTCCATTATCCAATTTCTCTCTTGAAACTTTCAGCCAAGGAGTGTGGGTGAAGGGCATGAAATTTGTTGCTTGTTTTTCATGCTAAACATCACCAAACAACTAAAAACACTAAGATAACTTGAAATCTAACCAAATAAATCATCAAATATTCTTTCCCTAAATTCGGTCAGCTATGAATCCTTCATGAGATCTTGAATTTTAACCATGGTAATTGAAAAAGAATGCATAGGAAAGGTAGATCACAAGCTAGAATTAAGAAATTTTACCTTTACTTGCTTCATTCCTGGAAATCCAATGAATTTTCTCTTGATTTTCTTCTCTAGGGTTTGTTCTATGCTTTTTCCCTTTTGTTCTTACCTTGTCCAGCCAAAAGAAATGAGATGGGAGAGTTTTAGTTGTGTTTATAAAAGAAAATATAATAATATTAAAGCTTGACACTTGTCACCATGTGATTGATCCATACATAAAACTTAATAATTAAGCATTTTTTCTCCGCCACATAAAATCCCTCAATTATCCAAAGTATAAAATGAACTTCATGGGTTTGACAAGTATCAAGGTGGTGTAAAATTCTAAAAATTCTAAATACGTTCTTGTGGACACGTGAAATGACCTTTTTGCCCTTATATTCGAAAAATTGTCGAAATTAAAATTTTTCACTTCTCAAGCTCAAATTATGTTCCAAATAGTCAAACTTGATCAAAATTTTATCTACCATCCCAAATTTGCCCTTGGGTGGAAAAATGACCATTTTACCCCTACGTTATGAAAATTCCAATTTAACTCCAAATCAATCCCCGAACTCTGAATCATTATATTAAGTCATTCTAAGATTCAATAACTCTCAATTGCATCTTAAAATCTTTATTTGAACTAGTTCGAGGCTTAAATCAACTTAGCTGTACCATTAGGTACACTATCGACTTTTGACGATTTTTTCGAGGTATTCAAGTATGCAAGCATGTTGTCAAATACATGATGACATTGCAAGTATATTATAAGGCTAGGCTTGACACATAGTCAACTACCATAGCCCAAACTTGCAAAATTCGTGCTCTCTAGAATTGGATCGAGTAAAGAAAGCTTATACTCGACTATGGAGCCTTAATTTGAGAAATTAAAAAACTTAGTCAGCCATAGGAGTGTTGTAGTCACCTTCAAGCTCTAGCAACAGTCAGATTTGATTTAAACTTATGTCTAACAGCTCCAAACTACACACCAACTATAAATAGCTTCCTTTAAGCTATTTGAAGCAAAAAAAGACTTGAGATGAAGTTTCAAACCCTAGAGAGACCTCTGAAAGCTTATCCCCACTCTCTAGCTTCAGTTAATCTTCCACCAAGCTTTGAAAAGTTCTACACTTGCTTCATTTGAACTAATATTTCTTCTCTCACTACACTCAAGCTTAAACTCCTAGCACCTAGCCTTTGTCGAGGCATTTTCTCGCTAAACTTCGTACTCTATTATGAAGGTTTTAGTTTAAGCTTAAAAAGCTAGTTATGGGTTTATGATTATGTCACAGCCTAAATCTCGGGCCATGAATGGCGCATGGGCTCAATGGGCATAGCCCACTAAGCCCAAGCAAGCCTCTTTATGAGATCCTGTTCCTCATTCTGTCCATCATCTTTAAAACCATGTGTTATAATTCTCAACGGTAAATGTTTCAGTAATATTTTATAGCAACCGAATATTCATATTTGTATTATCTCAACGTACTATAATTCATTACCGTCTTATAAGGGTATCATCATCAATCCAACATATACATACTTCATTTATAACATGACTCCTAGTAGTTTACATTACATATACATGTACACAGACAAAAGACTCTCAACCATCAGCGGAGTGACTTTAAGTGAAAGTACCGTTACTAAGTGCCATAGTACCTACCAAGAAGACGAGCATACATGGACACTCAATCTAGGTCCCAACTGCCTCTGAATCTAAAGACATGAAGTTTTAAAAACATGAGTATAAACCTAGTGAGTGAACATAGGAAGGGAACAAGGAATGTTTTAGAAAACATGATGCACTTAAGATAAACCATGCAATTTAGTCTAATTTTTGGTTAAAACCCCTCATTTCAAACTTTGAATGTTTAATCCCTTAATGTTACAAAATTCATGATAAACCATAAAGTTGAATAGAATGAAAATTTCAGCAATGACCAAGCAAAACAAACAAATAGAGGATTTTCATGCTGTAATGAAAAGGCATTCTTGGTTTGTATATACTTTTGTTTTTCAAGTATATCTCCCACTACAGAAGTCCAATTGACATGATTTTTAAACCATTAGAAAGCTAAGAGGCTGGGCTACAACTTTTATGTTTATCACTTTGCTCAGTTCTGATCGAAAAGTGGTCAAAATCATTGTTCAAATAAAAGCACTGCACTAGAATTTTGGAATCACCCGAGAGTTTCTCACTGCAGTGAAATTCAAAGCATGGGTTAAGGTTGCCTACCCGAGAGTTTCTCGCTACAATGAAAATGAATCTCGCTGCAATGAGAAACAAAGCAATTTAGTTGAAAGGGGTCTTGTTACATCAAAAAGCCATTTTCTTGCTGAAATGAAAAGCAATTTGGGAGCAATTAACAATGCTAACATACAACACAATCACAAATATTTTCATAAACTTTCTATAACATATATATATACATACATCATCATGCATACCATCCCGCCACACTCAGCTCATGTGCACTCCCTACATGCACAATGTAATATCATCATCATGTGCACTCCCTACTCGCACATAGCTGGGTCATCATCAGCTCATGTGCACTCCCACACCTCACATAGCTGGGTCATCATCAGCTCATGTGCACTCCCACACCGCACATAGCTGGGTCATCATTATCACACAAAAAGAGCATCCAAAGCATAATATACATATCAATATAATGTGATAACGCATGAACTACTCATATTGCACATTTCACAAGATAGAAACATTTCATCAAGGGCTTATTCCCCAAGTATATTTTTAAAGCAAAAACAAATGAAACTTTCAAATGATTTATTTAAACATGTAGGCACTTCCCAAAACATTTTGAAATCTAAATTCACTCCCCGGTATTTGTTAAATCTTTACCCAACTCAAACTTCCTCTAATGGTCCAAATGGGGCAGTGGGGCTTCGTTGGAACCTATCATCACAATAGCATCACAATTAACTCAATTCACATAACTATAATTTCTAAAAGCTATCTCCTAACTAGCTTCCAATTGCCATTAAGTGGCTATCTATTTTCACTATCCTAATCACTCTAAAATGAATAAACAACCTCAACTACAAAACACTTAAAAATCAACTCTACTTCATTACTCACCTTGGTAGCTTTGTAAGTGAATTCCTTTCCAAGAATTTTCAAGCTATTATGGAAGCTCTCTCTCTTTCTCTCTCTAAAACACCTAGCTAGTGAGAGAAAGTATGAAAGTAAGATTTTTTAAGGGTTTTAAGGTGAGAGAGTGAAAGTGTCACGACCTAAATTTCGGCCATGACCGGCGCAAGGGTCCAATGGATGAAATCCACTAAACCCAAGCAAGCCTATTATTTATCTTACTTATAATTCCATCTAATATCACTAAGTCATATTTCATAACTTTGAATCAAAATAGTGATATACATTGCCAACTCGTATTGGCATTACGCCTTAAAAATTTACATACAATGTCTACAACATGTATTCTAATAATTTACATTAAGTTCGTCTATACAAAACAAAATAACACTCGACTTCCAACGAAGTGACTCGGATGAATATACAGCTACCGAATGCCGAGACACCTACCAAAAGATGGACACAGGTCTACAAGGACACCTCGTCTTAGTTACCGGCTGCCTCGTGATCTGAAAACATGAATTTGAAAATGGTGAGTATAAACCCAGTGAGTGAACAAGGAAGGGAACAAGCAACAACAACAAGGGAGAATTTAAAATCATGATGCACTTGTTTCAAAACAATGCAATTTAGTTCCATTCATATTAAAAACCCCTCATTTTAAACTTAACTCATTTTGTCCTAAATGTTGGAAGTCCATGCTCAGATATGGTAGCAAAGAAGTGAAAAATAGGGCAGCAATTGGACAAGATAGGAGACAAAACAGAAAGTTTTTCGCTGCAGCGAGAATGAATTTCGCTGCAGCGAGTTTTCGGCTAGTCTACCCCTTCAAACCCGAGAGTTTCTCACTGCAGCGAGATTTGTTTTCGTTGCAACGAGATGCTACAGTGACTATCTTGCAGCAGCGAGATTCATTTTCGCTGCAGCGAGAACTAGTTCTGGTGAAAGGTCCTCAAACCCGAGAGTTTCTCACTGCAGTGAGCATGAATTTCGCTGCAACGAAAACAAAGTAACAAGAGAAACATTTTTCCTCACTCAACAAAAAGCCATCCTGCTAAACTAACAAAATTAACATAAAAATCATGAAAATTCTCAAAGTACAATGTGTCAAATTTCACATATATGTCAACCATATATCACATTCGTGAGCTTTCATTTTATAAATCTAGATATGCATAATTACATACACAAACATCAATATCATCATAATCACCCCCGGCTCAAGTACATCCCCCCCATCGTGCACAATCAGTGCCATCGTGTACATCCCCTCACATCGTGCACACAGGCACTATCATCATCTATCTCTCACGCCACCATCATCACCGGCATGTGCATTCCCCACATCATGCACACACACTGTTATAGTCATTATACACAATATCATTCATCATGCAGAACACACATATATATATCATCATAATACAATAGTGCATGAATCCATAGCAATCACATATTACAACATAAAACCATTTTTCAAAAGCTTGTTCCCAAGGCACTTGTTTTCATGAAAAACTTGATAATTCATTCAAATGGGTGGCAATTACATTATATTTCCCAAAACAAGTTTTGAAGGCAGTCCACTCACAGGTGTCGAAAATCCAGATTCCGAGTGCACTCGGACTAATAGTCTTCAGGCGTAATTCCTTTGCCTTTTTCGGACGTCTCACTACCTTGACAAATAACAAAGTCGAGGAATTTACTATATTGTCCCTAAATTGATATAAACTAATTTAAATTACTAATGCTTGATATGTAAATGCAAAAATACGTCCGATTACCGCTTAATCGCGGTATCGATTAAATTCGACCGATCACCCGATTAATTGGCAATTGTGTCCAAATCACCTCCAAATTAATTCATTTCTCCTCTAATACCTTAATTTACCACATACCATTTAAATAAAGCCAAATTCAGCATTAGAACCCTCACAGTTCCTTATAGAAAAATTCGGTCATTTGGTGCACTAGCACCGAAATTTTTTCTACATAACCGTTTCACCTTAATTCATCATTTTCCAAGCCATTTTCCTTGAAATAAAAACAATCCCCCATTGATATTCAGCCCTCATGGTTCGACCAACAAGGAACCCTAGAGAAATTGAATATTTCTTTTGTGTTTTTGTTCATAACCATGCTTAACTATCCCTAAACACTAACATAGTCTAAAATCAAATTATTCCAACAACAATTCCTCTTCCATACCCATTTTTCAGAATTGAATTCATCATGATAACTCAATATTCAACCATGGAAATCAAGAACAAAAGCATGGGTAAGCTAGGTATCAAGGAGAATTAAAGAAATTCTAACTTACCTAGCTTGTTTCCTTGATTTCTTCACTTTTTCTTTGAATTTCCACCTAGGTTTTCTTGTTTTTCCCTTTGTTCTTCCTTTGTTCTTGTTGCTGGTTGCCAAGGCCGAATATCGTGAGAGAATTGGGGATTTAATGGGCTGATTTCTATAGAAAATAATAAAACAATCAAGCATGCCACGTGTCACATGCTTATTGGCCCATTTTTTTAACTTTTTGACTTTTTCTTCTTAATTTTCCACCACAAATATTCTGGTCTTTATCCAATCCTACCACAATTAAAATCCCTTGGTCTTGACAAGTGCTGGGGCAAAAAATTTACCGATTTGCCCCTGAGGTGGAAAAATAATGATTTTGCCCCTATACTCCGAAATATACCGGAATCACATTATTTCTACTTTTCAACCTCAAATAACACTAATATTGATCAATATTAACCAAATGGGATAAAAATCATTTTATAAAAATTCCCGTTTAGTCCTCTAGTGGCAAAATTATCATTTTGCCCTTGTGCTCCAAAAATACCAGGAATCATAATTTTTCACTACTAAACATCATTTTATACTCCAATAATCATAATTATATTTCATATAATTAACTTAGTTCAAGGCTCGATTTAACTTAGTTGTACCACTCGGTACAATATCATCTTTTAATCGAGCTTGACAAGGTCTCACATTCTTCCCCACTAATAAAAATTCGATCCCCGAATTTAAATTTAATGTAGAGTGGCTTACCTTTACATATCGAAGAAGTGTGGATGCTTTGTCCGCATCTCATCCTTAGCTTCCCAATTTACCTCCTTGCTAGTGTGATTCTGCCACAACACTTTCACTGAGGCTACATCCTTTGAACGGAGCTTTTTAACTTGCCTATCAAGGATAGCTATCGGTTGTTCCTCATAGGTTAAATCATCTTGCAACTGAATGGTTTCATACCGTATTACATGTGATGGATCCGGGTTATACTTTTTAAGCATGGACACATGAAATACGGGATGAATATTCGAAAGGTTTGGTGGTAATGCCAAACGATAAGCCACCGCTCCAACCCTTTCTAAGATCTCGAATGGCCCTATATACCGAGGACTTAACTTCCCTTTCTTGCCAAACCTCATTACCCCTTTAGTTGGCGAAACTTTCAAAAATACATGATCTTCTACTTGGAACTCCAAGTCTCTCTGTCGGTTATCAGTATATGATTTCTGTCTACTTTGTGCTGTCAACATCCTCTGACGGATCATGCATATTTTCTCGGTTGCATCCGGCACCAATTCAGGCCCCAAAAGTTTTTTTTCTCCCACCTCTAGCCATCCAATGGGTGACCTACATCTCCGTCCATATAATGCCTTAAATGGTGCCATTTGGATGCTAGTTTGGAAATTATTGTTGTAGGCAAACTCCACTAAGCATAGATATTGATCCCACCTGACACCAAGGTCTATCACACAAGCTCTCAACATATCCTCCAATGTCTGTATGGTCCGTTTAGACTGTCCATCAATCTGAGGGTGGAAAGCTGTGCTGAAATCCAACTTAGTGCCCAATGCTTCTTGCAACTTTCCCCAAAACCTACTAGTAAACTAAGCTCCTCTGTCAGATACTATAGAAATGGGAATACCATGCAGTCGTACTATCTCATCCACATAAACTCGAGCATATTGGGCAGCCTCGTAAGTAGTCTTAACCGGAAGAAAATGAGCTGACTTTGTTAACTGATCTACTACTATCCAAATTGAATTATATCCCCCACTGGTTCGAGGCAAACCCATTACAAAGTCCATAGCAATATGTTCCCACTTCCACTCGAGTACTGGTAATGGCTGTAATAGCCCTACAGGCTTTTGATGCTCAGCCTTAACGAGCTGACAAACCAGGCACTTGGAGACAAACTCAGCTACATCTCTCTTAAGTCCTTCCCACCAATACACCTCTTTCAAATCTTGATACATCTTTATAGCCCTTGGATGTACCACATAAGCTGCCATGTGAGCTTCCTCCAATATTTCTCTCCTCAACCCGTCACCATCAGGCACATAAAGTCTGGTTCCATACTTCAACACTCCATCTGTGCCTTTGGTAAACATTTTTCCTTTCCTTCCCTGAGGATCCTCTAAGGCCTTAGCCATAAACTCATCTTTATTTTATGCTTCTTTGATTCGGTCCATTAAGATAGGCCTTACTCTAAAATGTGCTAGCAATGCATCTGTCTCCGCAACTTCCAAATGCACACCTATGTCTCCCAAGCTATGGATCTCTCTAACCAATGATCTCCTATCAGTCGAAATATGTGCCAAGCTTCCCATTGATTTTTGACTCAAGGCATCCACCACTACATTGGCCTTACAGGGATGGTAAAGAATAGTACAATCATAATCCTTTAGCAACTCCATCCATCTACGTTGCCGCAAGTTAAGATACCTCTACTGAAATATATACTTCAGACTTTTGTGGTCCGTGTATATCTCGCAAGTCTCACCATAAAAGTAATGCCTCCAAATTTTCAAGGCAAACACGATTGCTGCCATTTCCAAATCGTGTATGGGGTAATTCTGCTCATGCCTTTTAAGTTGCCTAGATGCATACATAATCACCTTCCCATGTTGCATTAATACACATCCTAAACCAACCCCCAATACATCACAAAACACCGTATAACCCCCTGTGCCTTGCAGTCGGCTTAACACTGGAGCTGTGGTGAGACATGCCTTAAGCTTCTCAAAGCTATTCTCACAAGCATCAAACCACTCAAATTTTGTATCCTTACGTGTCAGTTTAGTCAGAGGGGCGACTATTTTGGAGAAGTCCTTTACAAAGCGACGATAATAGCTAGCCAAACCCACAAAGCTTCTAATCTCCGTAACTGATGTTGGCCTTGGCCATTTTTCCACTGCTTCAATTTTCTTTGAATCAACTTGTATCCCATCCTTAGATACCACATGCCCCAAGAATGCAACACTTTCGAGCTAAAACTCACACTTGGAGAACTTGGCATACAATTGATGTTCTCTTAAAATTTGGAGCACTATCTTAAGATGCTGCTCATGCTCCTCTCGGCTCTTCAAATATATCAAGATGTCATCAATAAACACCACCAAGAACTTATCCAAATAAGGCTTGAACACTCGGTTCATCAAATCCATAAAGGTTGCAGGAGTATTCATGAGCCCAAATGACATCACCAAGAACTCATAATGCCCATATCTTTTTCGAAATGCGGTCTTAGGTATATCTTCATTTCAGATTCTCAACTGATGGTACCTAGATCGCAGATCTATCTTAGAGAAACATTGTGCTCCTTGTATTTGATAAAATAAATCATCTATCATTGGGAGAGGATACTTATTCTTTACCGTCACTTTATTAAGCTGTCGATAATCAATGCACAGCCTAAGTGACCCATCTTTCTTCTTTACAAATAACACCAGTACTCCCCATGGGGATACACTAGGACGGATGAAGCCTTTATCCAATAAATCCTCTAATTGATCCTTAAGCTCTTTAAGCTCTGTCGGTGCCATTCTATATGGGGGTATGGATATAGGTCTAGTGTCGGGAATTAAATCTATGCAAAATTCAATCTCCCGCTCGGGAGGTAAACCTGATAGCTCCTCGGGAAATACATCCACTAACTCCTTCACCACCGACACTTGACTTACATTTCCAACCTTCACCTTAGTATCTCTTACCACGGCCATGTAACCTATACAACCCTGTCGTAATAATCTTCTGGCAGAAATGACCGATATCAAATTAGTTGAAGCATTACTCCTATCCCTTTGAATACTAAATGATGGTTCACCGGGAAAATCAAATCTAACCAATTTATGATAACAGTCCACACTAGCATGACAGGGTGATAACCAATTCATCCCCAAGATCACATCAAAGTCTAAGGTGTCTAACACCACCAAATTCACCAAAGTGTCCTTGTCCTTGACTCGTACTACACAGGACTCATATTCCCATTCGGCCACAAATATCCCCTTTAAAGGAGTAGACACCACTAATTGTTCCTCTCTCCTAACACGATCTTTACCCAACCGAGATGCAAAACACGGAGAGATAAAATAATGGGTAGCACCAGGATCAAATAAGACTCGAGCATTCATATCACAAATTGAAAGAATACTTGAGACTAAGGCATTGGATGTCTGGGCCTCCTACTGTGTTAGAGCAAACACCCTCGCCTAGCCTCTACCAACAGAACTCTGATGTTTGGACCCAGATGGTCTACCCTGAGAGGAAATACCAGCACCTGTGCCTCTCGATCCACTAGCCTCCCAACCAGATGAGGCAGCAACTGAAGGAGCAGATGAAGCTGGTTGGGTGTAACCACGTGCCGAATCTTGTGATTGATGAGCCATCGGACAATTCCTTCTAATGTGCCCCGGTTTGCCACACCCATAACAAACTGCCGCAGTACATAAGCATCGTCCACTATGTCTCCTCCCATAGATATTACAAGGGTGAATAACTGGACTACTATATCTCGAATCTTGTTGTCTCCTAGCATTGAAAATTCTCTGTCCTGTCCCATCACTAGCACTAGGCAGGTCACTCCTCTACTGGGATAATCGTGAATCCCTCTGTGGAGCCTGACGATTAGAAGACGAATCACCACTGTTGAAATCTCTACGGCCCTGATAACCCTATGTCCTGGCCCTTTTTGCTCTATCCCTCGCAGCCCTACTCTCATTGGTCCTCATCTCAATGCGTTGAGCACAATCTTCTACTGCAGAATAGGTAGTGAAATCTCGAGATGCCACAGCCCTAAACAGTGGCTCTACTAACCCACCCACAAACCTCTGAATCTTCATCTACTCAGTAGAAATGAGGTAGGGAGCATACCGAGACAACTGTGTGAACTTCATGTCATACTCCAACACCGTCATACTCGAAGTTTGTACCAAAGTCTCAAACTCCCTAGCTCTAGCATTACGTACACTGAGTGGTAGGAATCGATCCAAGAAGGTTGAACTAAACTCACTCCAAGCCAATTGCGCTGCATCCGTCGGTCTACCTCTACACAAAGAACGATAATACTCCTGCGCCACATCCTCTAATCGAAAAACGACTAACTCAACTGACCAAACGCTAGAGCATCCCAAAGCTTTACATATCTTTTTCATCTTATCCAAGAAAACCTGGGGTTTCTCTGATGCATCAAACTCTGAAAATGATGGAGGCTTAAGCTTTAGGAAATCGAGAAGAAAAATCTCTAAGTGACCTCTCTCAACCTCATGAAATTGGCGATCTGCCTATCCTTGGGAGCTAGGGGATTCTTGTACTGTAGGTCTCCCTTCTACTACCATCTGTATATCCTCCATATGGGTCCCCATCATCACTACAACCCGATTAACTCCCTGTAGGCCTGCTGCCAAATCCTCAATAGTAATACCCCTAGCTCGGTGTCTATCTACATCACCTGAGGACTGTCCCTCCTCTTGTCTACTCACAGGCGTATCCGACCTCACCGGCCTAGTGGCCCTGCCATGTCTACCTTGGCCTTTTTGGGTGGATGCCAGTGGCCTATCTGCCATCTCAATAGGAGCATCTTGCTCCCTCATTCGTCTTGAGGCGGCTCTTGTCTTAGGCGGCATTCTTACCTAGACAAGAGCAAACACCTGATATTAAACACATATTATAATCATACTTAAGGCAAAAGGTGGTTTCTAAGATAGGGAATCTATGCGGTCATTTGGTTGTAAAATGTGCCGCGGTTCACACTTTACAACTAAAGTTCCCACATAAAGACCCGACTCTCCGCTGGACCAACAAAAAAAAGTTCTAGGACCTAGAACAACCTAGGGCTCTGATACTAACATTGTCACGACCCAAATTTCCAGCCATGACTGGCGCAAAGGTCCCATGGACGTAATCCACTAAACCCAAACAAGCCTATTATTTATCTTACTTATAATTCCATCTAATATCATTAAGTCATATTTCATAACTTTGAATCAAAATAGTGATATACATTGCCAACTCGTACTGGCATTACTCCTTAAAAATTTACATATAATGTCTACAACATGTATTCTAATAATTTACATTAAGTTCGTCTATACAAAACAAAATAACACTCGACTTCCAACAGAGTGACTCGAATGAATATATAGCTACCGAATGCCGAGACACCTACCAAAAGATGGACACAAGTCTACAAGGACACCTCGTCCTAGTTACCGGTTGCCTCGTGATCTGAAAACATGAATTTGAAAATGGTGAGTATAAACCTAGTGAGTGAACAAGGAAGGGAACAAGCAACAACAACAAGGGGGAATTTAAAACCATGATGCACTTGTTCCAAAACAATGCAATTTAGTTCCATTCATATTAAAAACCCCTCATTTTATACTTAACTCATTTTGTCCTAAATGTTGGAAGTCCATGCTCAGATATGGTAGCAAAGAAGTGAAAAATAGGGCAGCAATTGGAAGATAGGAGACAAAACAGAAAGCTTTTTGCTGGAGCGAGCATGAATTTTGCTACAGCGAAATTGTTACCCAGAAACAAAAAGTTTTTCGCTGCAGCGAAAGCAGAGCAACAAGAGAAACATTTTCCCTCACTCAACAAAAAGCCATCTTGCTAAACTAACAAAATCAACATAAAACTCATGAAAATTCTCAAAGTACAATGTGTCAAATTTCACATATATGTCAACCATATATCACATTCATGAGCTTTCATTTCATAAATCTAGATATGCATAATTACATAGATAAACATCAATATCATCATAATCACTCCCGGCTCATGTACATCCCCCCACATCGTGCACATAGCCGGCACCATCATGTGCACCCCCCCACATCGTGCACAATCAGTGCTATCGTGTACATCCCCCCACATCGTGCACACGGGCACTATCATCATCTATCTCTCACACCACCATCATCACCGGCATGTGCATTCTCCACATTGTGCACACACACGGTTACAGTCATTATATACAATATCATTCATCATGCACAACACACACACACACATATATATATATATCATCATAATACAATAGTGCATGAATGCATAGCAATCACATATTACAACATAAAACCATTTTTCAAAAGCTTGTTCCCAAGGCACTTGTTTTCATGAAAAACTTGATAATTCATTCAAATGGGTGGCAATTACATTATATTTCCCAAAACAAGTTTTGAAGGCAGTCCACTCATAGGTGTCGAAAATCCAGATTCCGGGTGCACTCGGACTAATAGTCCTTAAGCGCAATTCCTTTGCCTTTTCCGGACGTCTCACTACCTTGACAAATAACAAAGTCGAGGAATTTACTATATTGTCCCTAAATTGATATAAACTAATTTAAATTACTAATGCTTGATATGTAAATGCAAAAATACGTCCGATTACCGCTTAATTGCGGTATCGATAAAATTTGACCGATCACCCAATTAATTGGCGATTGTGTCCAAATCACCTCCAAATTAATCCATTTCTCCTCTACTACCTTAATTTACCACATACCATTTAAATAAAGACAAATTCAACATTAGAACCCTCACAGTTCCTTATAGAAAAATTCGGTCATTTGGTGCACTAGCACCGAAATTTTTTTTTTCCACATAACCGTTTTACTTTAATTCATCATTTTCCAAGCCATTTTCCTTGAAATAAAAACAATCCCCCATTGATATTCAGCCCTCATGGTTCGACCAACAAGGAACCCTAGAGAAATTGAATATTTCTTTTGTGTTTTTGTTCATAACCATGCTTAACTATCCCTAAACACTAACATAGTCTAAAATCAAATTATTCCAACAACAATTTCTCTTCCATACCCATTTTTCAGAATTGAATTCATCATGATAACTCAATACTCAACCATGGACTCAAGAACAAAAGCATGAGTAAACTAGGTATCAAGGAGAATTAAAGAAATTCTAACTTACCTAGCTTGTTTCCTTGATTTCTTCACTTTTTCTTTGAATTTCCACCTAGGTTTTCTTGTTTTTCCCTTTGTTCTTCCTTTCTTCTTGTTGCTGGTTGCCTAGGCCAAATATGGTGAGAGAATTGGGGATTTAATGGGCTGATTTCTATAGAAAATAATAAAATAATCAAGCATGCCACGTGTCACATGCTTATTGGCCCAATTTTTTAACTTTTTGATTTTTTCTTCTTAATTTTCCACCATAAATATTCTGGTATTTATCCAATCCTACCACAATTAAAATCCCTTGGTCTTGACAAGTGCTGGGGTGAAAAATTTACCGATTTGCCCCCGAGGTGAAAAAATTACGATTTTGCCCCTATATTCCGAAATGTACCGAAATCACATTATTTCTACTTTTCAACCTCAAATAACACTAATATTGATCAATATTAACCAAATGGGGAAAAAATTGTTTTATAAAAATTTTCGTTTAGTCTTCTAGTGGCAAATTACCATTTTACCCTTGTACTCCAAAAATATCGAGAATCACAATTTTTCACTGCTAAACATCATTTTAAACTCCAATAATCATAATTATATTTCATATAATTATTCTTGGTCAAATGTGATCAAATCTTGGCTGAAAATCTCCATTTTATCATCAAATGGTAAAATGATCATTTTGTCCCTAATTAGTCAATTTTCCTTATGGACTCCAAACTGGACCTTGAACTTTGAATCACTATTCTAAGTCATTCTGTGGGTTTTAGAATTTTCAAATTCCTCTTAGAATTTCTATTTGAACTAGTTCAAGGCTCGATTTAACTTAGTTGTACCACTCGGTACAATACCGTCTTTTAATCGAGCTTGATAGGGTTTCACAGAAAGAGCATGAAAAACCCTATAACAAGGTGTGTAAAGAGCATGAAATTTAAGGTTAGTTTGAGAGGGTGATGGAAGCTTTGAGAGAAGCTTTTATGGAGGATGAAAGAAATATGAGATGGGAGGAAGAAGAAGAAGAAGTTGTTGGAAAAATGAGGAAGCTGCTGGAGATTAGATATTTATCTCTAAAGTTTATCCACTTTCTCATATAAATTACCAAAATACCCTTAACATTGTGGTTTTGTCTTCTTCCCATCCTTTGTGCAACCTTTTTACTCTTTTGACACTGATACAAAGTCCATAATAGTCTAAAAGTACTCGGGTTCACAAAAACGTAAAAATTTAAACCCAATATGCAAAATGACCATTTTGCCCTACTATGGAAATTATTAGTATTTTTATCTTTTTCATTTATTTTACCATCATTCATTTATTCCTTAGGTCTATTTAGACCATAATAACATTTGAGAGCTACTTCCAGGAGCTCGCCATGAGAAATGACAAAATTGCCCCTGGTCTGTGTTATCGTGTTGACTACTAGTTATGGGTCTATAGAGGTCGAGGTCTCACACTCCTCTTGTCTCCTTGGTGCCCAAAATACCTTATTATGCCTCAATTCACTTCTGAATCACTTTTTATCTCGTAAATTCTTCCTCGATAAAATATTATTATTTTATTATTTCCTCGCGTGTGAAATATTTTATCCCAAACTATTCCTTTCATCTTTCATCACTTTTAAACATTATAATTAACCTTAATTGGCATCCGATAAGCTCTATTAGTCACCATATCAAAGTACGGGGTATTACAGACTAGGCCCGTAAAACCATTGTTGAAAGGTTTCGCTTGATCTCGTGAAAAAGAATTATAAAGGGTTTTCTTGATCCCGTAAAAAGCATTGTAAGGGTTTCACTTAATCCAGTAAGAAGCTATTGTGAGGGTTTCGCTTGATCCCGTAAAAGCTCATTTCTTAGTGTATTTGAAATTCCTTGGTTGTATTTGAAATTCCTTGGTGTTCCAAGGTAATGGATATAGGCACTAGAGAAAGCCAAACCACTGTAAAAATCTTGTGTCTTGTTTTTTTAATTTTCCCCATTGTGATTTATTGCTTCCATTTAGCTTAAGAAAATATCTTGATTCATTATTTTTTTCTTAGGAAATTATTTTATCTAAATTCATTATTATTGCTTGCACTTGACTTAGGAAAATATTTACTTTGATTTATTATTTGTTCATTTCAATTTATTATTGAAAATTTGTTTAGGAAAGTCACACACTTAATTTTTGACACAACAAAAAGATTTTCGGTTGCCAAAGTTTTGATTTTTATACTTAGTATTCAAAAGAATTTTTAAATACTAATTCACCCCCCTCTTGGTATATTGCTTATTGAGACTTTTACACTAACAGTATGCCTTATAATTGATTTGAATCAATTTTTTCTCTTTATCATCTTACTCTCTCCTAGTTTTAAGGACTATTTTGCTATCTACTTCCTTATAAAGGACATGTGGACCATCTAATATCACATTCCAAATCTCTAAGTCCATTAATTGTATAAACATCTCTATCCTCTTTTTCCAATAGGGATAGTTCATACCTACAAAGAGAAAAAGCCTTTGGATTGATTGCCTTTCACCAAGCATAATTGCCATGATATCTATTTTTGATGATTTAAGCTTTTACAATAGATCACTAAAGGCTGTTAGACTTGCAAAATTTAGCCCTCGCTCTAATACTAATTGTTAGTGTAGTAGCTCAATATAATAAAGATCAAATGGCGGTGAATTGGGCTTTTTAAAATTTCTTTAAAACCTTGGTGAAAAATCAAGCTTTTTTCAAAAATAAATTTTCTACTTGTGTTGCAATTAAACCAAATGGTTTTTTTAAAAGACTTTTCAACAATAAACCACAAGGCTAAAAAAGAAATTAAGAAATAGGTATTTTTGTAAAGGTTTAGCTTTCTCAAATGCCTACATCCTCTTCCTTGGCGCCTTAAGAGTTTCGAATCCATTCAAGGAAATGTGCTTTTTAAATAGGATCAAGCATTAAACCTTTACAAATGCTTCTTCATGGGATCAAGTAATAACCTTCACAATGGTTTTTAATTGGCTTAATCACAAACCCTCACAATGGTTTTTAATAGGCTCAACCACAAACCTTCATTAACTTTTTAAGAATGAGTTAGAACCTTTACAAGAGTGGGTACAAAAGGAGTAATAGCAATAAATGCCTCTCCAAGGTTGATAGGCTAAGTGTTTAAGCTTAAGCATAATAAATAAAAGAATATCAGCTTAAAGGATAACAATGAATGGCTTTGAATGTTAGGAAGACTAAGATTTGAATGCAAAAAAGGAATAATCAACTTGAAGCTTTTCTGTAAGGTTTTGGTGCTTTTCTTTGTCTTTTTTCTTCTATTCCTTCGTTCAAAATGAGTCCAAAGCATCTTTTTATACTTTCAAGAAGATTTAGAGTTGTTAGACATAAGTTTGAAACAAATCTAGTTATTGCTGAACCTCTAGGGTTGACTACAAGGCTTTTGAGTTCGACTATGGTTCTTCAAAATCTCAAATTAAGACTTTCATAGTCAGATTTAAGTATCCTTTACTTGATCCTCTACTTGAGAGCATGTTAGTTTGAAATCTGGCCTTTGGTAGTCAACTAGGAAGCCTTAAAGGTTGACTGATGCGACATAAACTTTGAAATTTTCATGCAATCTACCTCAAGGTTGATTGGTAAGGCTTATGGGATCGATTAGGGCTTCTCAAGCTTTGATATTTTCATGTAATATGCCTTAGGGTCAACTGACCATGCTTCAAAGATTGACTGGAGCTTTGTTTTCTTTAAGATTTGCATACCATGCTTCAAGGATTGACTGAAGGTTTGTTTTCTTTAAGATTTGCATACATTCTGCCTTTGGATCAATTAAGCTTACTCTAGGGTCAACTAGTGCTTTAATTCTTCAAGATTTATTGATGTTTAAGCATGTTTTGTCAATCATATCTTCCTTGCAATCAAATATTGACTTGAGAATTTTTTGCTCTTGATATTTTAAAGTTCAAAACTTAATGCTTGAAAGTCCAATGATGTTTTCTAAGTATACATGACTTCTCAAACATTTTCTCAAACAATTTCAAATACTTGTCATCAATATTTAAATCATCATGCAATTTTGTCAAATCAAAAGATGAGTAATTTCAATGCCAACAAGACATTCTTCTCATAGTGAATGTGTTCTTCTCATAACAAGCACATTTTTCCATAATTGAATGTGTTCTCCTAAAAATACTCTCCTTATACCAATTGTTACTCCTATTTAGTATTAATATGGGAGTTTGGAAAGTTGAGAGGTAATTAGAAAATAGGGTAAAATACCCTCACCTCCATAACTTTTAGTCATAATTCCATGCGAATCCATTAGTTTTTAAATTGGACAGTCCACCCCAAAAGAATATTTTTCACTAGACATATAAGTCCAGTCGTTAATGCACCATTAATATTTCCGTTGGTTTTGATGACATGGCAATATTGAAAATATAATTTCACCCTTTATCAATTTTAAAAATTACCATAGTATTTAAATTATATATTTTTTATTTTTAATTTCTTTTCTCTTGAAAAAAAATTTCCTATCTCGTTAGATCCAACTGAAGCCAGATCTCTCTCCCCCCCACCCCAAAAAAAAAAAAGCACTAAGGAACGCCCATAGTGGGTGCTCTTAGGGAGCACCCAACGTGGGGCTCCTTAAGTGAGGAGCACCCAATGTGGTGCTCAAGTGCTCCCCAACGTAGCTCTCTCCAAAGAGCACAGATCCAATGCTCCTTGAGGAGCACCAGATCTGATGCTCCCTAAGAAATTTGGTCGGATTTGAGCTAGATCCGGTTGTTAACTTGTCAAACAAATTTTAAAAAAAAAAAGAAAGACATTTTAGACATTTCAATTTAAATTTTAACACCGTTTAGTTGTTTGGGGTCGGGTGTTCATTTTGCAAACTAATAGATCTGTGTATAATTATGATTAAAAGTTATGGGTAATAGAGTGTTTTACCCTAAAAAATAATAAAAAACTCAGCAAAGATTATTCTCAAAACTTGCTCAAAGCTCTTCCAAATATTTTCTCTACTTAGCCTTTTCCATCCATCGTGCTTTGCTGCTTTCTCAACCTTTTCTTATTCTTCACTGCCTGCCATCAAAGCACTTACAATTCAAAGACTTCTCCAATCTTCCTCTCTTTGAATCTACTGCATTTTGTTTTACTTATTACAACACGTTTTCTCTCCCTACCAGAAGAGCCCTTTGTAAGTAGCTTGGGTCTACAGTTTTTGGGGAAAGAGAGTTAGAAAGGGGGAAAGGATAAGAGAAAGAATTGAATAAGAAGAGTGGAGGGAAGGGGGTTAACATATGATTAAACTTCTTTATTAAAGTTAGATACCAACTAATTGTCCAAACAATAAAATAATATGCCTAAGCAAACACAAAAGTTAAGAACAAATCACTATTTTTTTTATCATTGTTCACTGTTTATGATCATTGATTGCATTCAATTTGGCATTGAATGAATTAACGTACTTAAGTTTTGGAGCCTGGGCACTATTTCTTAGCTTGAATATAATAAAATTCTTCAAAAATGAGCTTAAAATTCAACTTCCTATTTCTTCGACCAGTTGCAATTTAAGACATAGCATTTGATATTCTTTTGTTTATAAAATATTAATTCTTCTAATATTCATTTTCATTTGTTGTTATTTGTGCTAGGATTCGACCTCATGCTCAAATATGAAAATAATCAATAAATTAAAAAAAATAGAACACAACAGAATAATAAACTATCATTTAATTAGAGAAACAGTCAAATCCTAGAGGATCAATGTTTGTATTTTCCATGTAATTTTCTAATTAATTACAAACATTCATAAGTTTAAGAGTTGCACATTGATAACTCTATGATATAGAGTTATTTGAGCTTAATTTCGATAATAATTTGGCTAGGTTATTGTAGTAATGCATAGAAATTAGTAAGTTTTATTTAATTATTTTAAATTAGTTATTTTAGGTGAGTCAATCTAATTTTGGTTAATTTTTTGTTTAATTTGGTGTTAATATGATTAAGATAGGTTGTTATTGATTTATTTGTGCTTTTGTAGGTGTTTGAAAGAAGAATTTTAATGGAAGAAGGAGAGCAATTTCGAGGTGCAGACTTCCAATGCATATGTTTTGGTATTTTGATCATAATTTGCGGCGTGGAATATGGTCAAAAATCTTGTCGAAGTTGACATACTGTAGCAGTCTTGGTGCAATTATGATTTCTGTTAATTAATTTGGCAAAGTTATGACTTACATAGTTTGATGAGGAAATCCTAGCTGAAATTGACTTCTTTCTTCACCCAACTTGGTCTAACTTCAAAGCCTATAAAAATAACCTTTCGGAGGACTTGAAAAAAAAAAGAAGAGAAAAAAAAACACCAAATTGACATTTGAAAGTCAAGGCACAGAGTCATTAAAGCTAAAAAGAATTTGCAGAATTCAGGGAGATTTGAAGATCAAGAATACAATTCTTGAGTTTTTCTATATTTTCTTTTCTTCTCTTATTTTCTTGGTTTTGATTTTAATGTTTATATTTTATTCAATGATGATGTGTGACTTGATGGGGAACTCAATTCTTACTCTAAGATTATGATTGAACTCAATATATAGTCTGAATTATTTATCTCTCTTTTACTTATGTTTGATAGATTTAAGTTGTTTATTTTATTCTGTTCTTAATGCTTCTAATTGCCTGATCACCAATTAGATTGAATTGGAAACCTAAGTTAAACATTGACGAAGGAGATTTAGGTAGACCTTGAATAAAATAGCATATGATCGAATACACTTAGTTGATTAGGTGATTTGATTTGCATATAGGGTAGACATACACTTATAAGCCATACGTAGCCAAGATTAGAGCACAAACTTAATGAATCTTTCTTCAATTTAATTTGCATAGACATATAGTAAATTAATTGGGAAAGGTATTTTTACAAGAAACTCGACAGAGACTTGTAAATAATTTAGGATTCTAGGTTAGCAACTTAATCTATTAAACTAAGTTAAGAGAGAGAGACAATAATCAGATAATGTATTGAGGGATATTATAATCTTAGGTCTGGCAGTCATTCATATTTAATAAAGTAAATTTGCTAATAGATTTTAGATTAAGTTTTAGTTTAGTTTTTAGTTTATTAATTTAAATTTTTCTTTTTAATTTTAATTATTTAGATAAAATTAAGGTGTGTTAATTTTAGTAGTTAACTATAAGGATTAATTCAATTCTTTATGGAATCGACACTCTACTCATATCGATATTATCTTTTCGATATGTACACTTGCGTGAGAAATCAACAACAAGTTTTTGGCGCCGTTGCCAAGGAATTGATTTTTAATTCTTTTTTGTTAATATTAATACCAAGCATTCTTAATTTTAATCTAGACTTTTCTTTTCTTTAATTTTTTTTTAATTTTTCAAGTACTTTTGGTTGTTGTATGCAAAGAGCCCAAAATTTAGAAATTATTCCTTTTGATCCAGAAATTGAGAAAACTTTTCATAAACTTCGGAGGAAAAATAAAAAAAAGTTGCTCCAAGTAAAACAATGGCTGATCAACAAGAGGAATAGACCAAGCTTTTGAGGGATTATTGTCACAACCCAAATTCCCGAGCCATGACCGGCACATGGGCCTAATGGGCATAACCCACCAAGCCCAAGCAAGCCTATTATGTAATCTTGCTTAACATCCCATCAACTATTCTCAAGTCACCTTTCATAATTTCAACTTATAATCACTTTAATAATGGGCTATAGTAATCAAGAATTTCATTAATATAAACCCAAAATGTTAACATTTCAACTAATGGTGGCATTAATAGTTAAAATATACATATTTCGTCTAAGACACGTATCTTAGTATTTTATATTACAAGAACGTACTCATAAAACAAAATGTCACGACCCGGAACTCCCCATCGGGCCCGTGACAACCGCCGCGAGGCCTCGACAGACATTCTTCACCCCGAATGTCGATTGAAACCTCGCAAGGCTTAGCATCAACTTTCGCATCTCCCCGGTGAGCAACAGTTATTAAATCTCGCATTTCAAAAAAATCATAAGTCATTTTTAAATAAGAACAATAAAATATTATTTTCTGGCTCACAGGGGTATTTTCGTAATTTTTCGTCAAAAATCTCAAAACTTGCTAAAAATGTAGTAGGTAAGCAGAAAATATATATTTAATGATTTAAAAACAATTAAGTATCTAAAACGTTCATTTGAAA
>NC_030852.1:16153853-16175070 GCF_000208745.1 Theobroma cacao
TTTGACTCCAAATTGATCCTCGAACTCCGAATCACCATATTAACCCATTCTGGGACTTTAAAATTCTTAATTTCATTGTAAATTCTCTATTTGATCTAGTTCGAGGCTTAAATCAACTTTATTGTACCTCTAGGTACAATACCGACTTTTGTAAATTTTTCAAGACTCTCTTAGCATGTAAACATGCTATCCACCACATGTATGTCATCACAAATATTTCTGTAGAGTCGGGCTTGTCATCTTCTCCCCCACTTGGATCAACCATATGATCCTCCTTCTTGATTGACTTCGACATCCGGCTAAATATTAATATTTTAATATTATTTTATTAATAAAATATTATTTTATTCTAAAAATTTTATCTTGTCTCCTTGGTACCAAAAATACCTTATTATGCCTCACTTGACTTCCAAATCGCCTTTTATCTCACAAATTCTCCTCCGATAAAATTATTATTATTTTATTATTATTTTCTCACTTGCGAAACATTTTATCCTAAACTACTCCTTTCGTCTTTTATCACTTCTAAACATTTTAATTGACCTCAATTTGCATTCGATCAACTTTATTTATCACCATATCAAAGTATGGGGTATTTCACAAAATGACTCTTGACTTCCAGCGGAGTGACCACAGTGAAGATGCATCTACTGAGATGCCATAGTACCTACCAAGAAAGCAAGCATATGTGTGCAACTCAATCTAGGTCCTAACTGCCTCCAAATCTAAAAACATAAATTTTAAAAACGTGAGTATAAAACTCAATGAGTGAACATAAGAAGGGAACAAGCAATCGATAGGAAGAATTTGAAAATCATGATGCACTTGTTTCAAAAACAATGCACTTCATTTAATTTATTACTAAAAACCCCTCATTTCAAACCTTGATTAATACCCTCATAGTGTTTCACAAACCCATGATTAATCCATGAAGTTAAATGGGTGAAAATATATCAAAAACTGAATAGGATAGCATGTAGGACAGAATGTTTCTTGCTGCAGCGAAGTTCATTCTCGCTGCAGTGAGAAATAGTATCAGTTTGCATGTGTTTCAATTTTTCTAGTATATCTTCAGTTACAGAAGTCCAATTGACCTGATTTTTAACCATTAGAAAGCTAAGAGATAGGGATACAACTTTGATATTTACCACTTTTGCCAGTTCAGACAGGAAGGTGGTCAAAATCTTCATCAAAGTGAAGGTACTGCATCAGAACCCGAGAGTTTATCGCTGCAGCGAGATTTATTTTCGCTACGGCGAGTTTTCTACTGCCAAAACAGAATGTTTCTCGCTGCAGCGAGAAGCAGGGCTGTAAAGCCCGACCTTATAAAATACTATTCATGACATACATGTGATAATAGCATGATTGCATGCTAGGAGAGTCCCGAAAAATTTACAAAAGTCGGTATTGTACCTATAAGTACAACAAAGTTTATTTAATCCTCGAACTAGATCAAATAGGAATTTTAAGGTGAGATTAAGAGTTTCACAGTTCATGGATGACTTAAAATGGTAATTTGAAGTTTGAGGATCAATTTGGAGTCAAATGGAAATTTTCACTAACTAGGGGCAAAATGGTCATTTGCCACCTAGGGACAAAATGGGAATTTTAGAAAAGATTTTTTGACCCCATTTGACTTATTGGAGTATAATTTGACTTATTGGAGTATGATTTGAGGTTTAGAAGTGAAAAATTTTAATTTCGGTATAATTTGGAGTAAAAGGGTAAAATGGTAATTTTGCCACCTCATGGGCAAAATTGTAATTTTCCACCACCAGGATATTTTTCCAGCACATGGTCTTCCTTTATCTTCATCTTTGACCCTTGACTAATCATGTGGTGGAGATAAAATGTTTAAATTTTTAAAATTTTAAAAACGGACCAATGACATGATGCCACGTGTCATGCCTTTATTAATTTATTATTTTCCTTTTTAAAAGGCACAAAAATCAGCTCATCTTCCACCCCATGGCCGGCCAAACCAGCAAGAAGAGAGAGAAAACAAAAACAAAACCCTAGAGAGAGAAAATCAAAGAAAAAGTGTGAATTTTCAAGGAAATTAAGTGAAAAAGGTGAGATTTTTTCTATTAAGCTTGAGTTTTCTTATTCCCAAGCATTTCTCTTTATTTTCCATGATTAAATTACATGTTTTCATGATGAATTCAATTCTGAAAAAATGGGTTAGGAGAGAGAAAGTTGTTGGATTTATTTGATTTTAATTTATGTTAGTGTTTTTAGTTAGTTTAGCATATTTAGAAACAAAACAACAAGAAAAGAATTTATTTTCTCCCCCAACCATTAATGGCTGAATTTACCATGTAGTGAGTGAGGATGAGTTTGATTTTATTCTAGGAGAATTGGTTAAGGAATAATGAATTATGAGCCTAGAAAAATAATGGGAATTTTCGGAGCAAAAATACGAATTTTTACCCACTAGGGGTATTTTCGTAATTTGCTGTTGGGACTGATAATTTGCATCACACTGAGGGACATTAAGTTAATTTGGGTGCAATTGAGGTATAGAAACTGAAAAGAATTAAATTGGAGTTTAAACGAACCCGTTAGGAATTTAATCGGGTGATAAGACGAATTAGGCCAATACCGGGTTTAGATAGTTACCAGTGCATTTTTGCATTCCATATCATGCATTGGTAGTCCAAATTAGTTTAATTTTGATTTAGTACCAACTTAGTGAAATTCTCGATTTTGTACTGTGTCAAGGTGGTGAGTCCTCCAATAAAGGCAAGGAAATTGCATCCGAGGACCAGTAGACAGAGTGCTTCGAAAGTCTGCATTCTAGACATTGTGAGTAAACTTACTGTCATTTTAATTATCTAGGGTGGTTTTTAGATGCTTTCATGAATTCTATGGAAAAAGGAATTTAAAAAGATAAATTTTCATGTTTTATGAATAAATGAGTTTCAATGAAATTAAATTATAAATTGTTTTGAAATTAATAGTGATTTTGAAAAATAGAGTACACGGAGACTGTTAATTGTGGCAATTTGATTGTTTAAATTAACTGGCTTATGATAAATCGAGCATGATTGGCTAGTTGGCAATTGTATTGAAATGCGAATTGTTTGGTTACCTTGAAAAACTACGAATTACAAAATTGCCATATCATGTTATTGAGTTTTATTATATGGTGGATTATATATTAATTAATCACTGCAGTAGGGGGTTTCTGTGGACCAGCCTTTTAGAGGGGCACGGTAAACCCCATTATATTCTTACCTCGAACGGAGAGGCGCGTAGGGTATCTCCTGGGGTAAAGTTTAGGGTTCACTTCACGCTAAACCACCACGTGAGGGGGAACTCAGCCAACGCCAAGGAACGGCTATGTTTTCAAAACAAAAACATGATTTATGTGAAATGTGAATTTTAATAGCCTTGGCGGTCTCGGTAGGATGCCTCGGCCAAGGTGTCCCCGAGAATGGATTTATGGCACAAGCCTAGATTTTTATGAGATTCATAAGCCTCTTTACGTGTTTTGAACAAAATGTGTTCTAATGCTATAACCCAGTTTATGATGATTTACTTTATTGTCTCCATGTACTCAACTCTAGATGTTTATGATGATGTCTGTTTACTCATTGGGATTTTATAATCTCACCACCCTCATTTCCACCCATTTCAGGTTCAGTATAGACTGTAGATAACTGAACTCATCGAGGACTACAGTGGGATCTGCATTTTTCAAACAGTAGGTTCACAATCCTCTTTACTTTTGTTTATTCGGGGGCACTCTTGTTATTGTAAATTAAATTAAATATTTTGGCTTACTGTATTTAAGTATGTATAAATTTATTTAGCTTTTACGCTATAAAAATTATTCACGTATAACTCTATAAATATTGTTTTATAAGAAAATAGAATATTTTCCTTAATATTTCTTTTATTTTCTTATTATATTCAAATAACCGTAATTTCGTTTGAAATGAAGATTTTAGACTTTTAAACTCATTTTGAATATGAATTATGTGTTTTGTACTTGTATATTATGTTTTAGCTAGTTTCGAAATTTTTGAGAAAAAAATGACCAAAATACCCCTATGTGGCGAAAATTTTATTTTGATTGTTTTTGATATAAAATAGTATATATTCTCTAAAAACTCGATATTTAACAATGATTGCTCACAGGAAAGGAAAGAAACTGATATGTAAGCCTTGCGGGGTTCCGGTTGGCATTCCGGATAATGAGTGTCAATCGGGACGTCGCGGCGATTGTCATGGGCCTGAGGGAGGTTCCGGGTCGTGACAAGGGCACTTAAGTGAAAAAGGGGCCTCCTTTGCACAAAAAAGTCCATTTGGTGCTGCAATAAAGATTAATTTGCAAGAAAATGGGAATTTCTCAAGATTCATCATGCCAAATTTCACATGCATTACAACCATATACCATTACTCATAAACTTCCTATAACACACATATTTACATATGTATATATATATCCATCATCATCATGCACACTCTCCCATCATCATCAACTCATGTGCACTCCCCACTAGCACATGGTTGGGTCATCATCGGCTTATGCGCACTCCCACTTGCACATAGCCGGGTCAATCATCGACGTATGCACACTCCTACTCGCACATAGCCGGGTCAATATCATTACACAACATTATTCGTATATATATATATATATATCAACACAATGTGATAGTGCACGGATCAATAATAGTCACAAGTCACAAAATGGAGACAATTTATCAAAGGCTTGTTCCCAAGGCACTTGTATTTATGAAAAGCTGGATAATTCATTCAAATGTTTAGCAAATACATTATATTCTCCAAAACAAGTTTTGAAATGCAGTTCACTCACCGGTCTTGTTGTTTCTTTTGCTTGACTCTAACCTCAACTAATACTTCAAATGGACATGTGAGGCCTTGTTGGAACCTATACACACACAACATCACAACCAATCCAATTTACATTAATATCGCTCCAAAAGCTAGCTTCTAATTCAAATTCTACTAGTCATTCCTAATTGGCTTCAAACTATATCAAATGGCTATTCCTTGCACTACTCTAATCACACTAAAAATGAGTAAACAACTCAACAATAAAACAACTCATAATCCCAATTACTAGCCATTATCAACAACTTAAAACCAAGCCTAGTTCATCACTCACCTTAGGGTTTCTACGTAGTTGAATTCTCTTCCAATAGCTTCCAAACAAATGTGGAAAATCTCTTTTTCTCTCTCTAAAACCTCCAACTAGTGACAGAAAGTGCTGAACAAGGACTTTTTGAGGGTTTTAAAGTGAGAGAGTGAAAGAGCACAAGGGTTCTAGTCAAAAGGGCACAAAGGTATGAAAATTAGAGCTAGAGAGCGAAAGTTGTGAAAGTTTCATATCAAGCTTCCATGGAGGATGGAAGCAACGTGAGATGGAAGAAGAAGAAGGAGAAGAAGCTACTGGAGAATGAATAAGCTGCTAGAAGAAAAAGATATTTATAGCACAAGCTTATCCATTCCACTTGAAATTACGAAAATGCCCTTAGCAAGTTAGCTTGTTCTTCTCCAATCCTCTATGAAATCTTTTTATTCTTTTGACAGTGAGGCCAAGTCCGCAATGGTCTAAATATACTCGGGTTTATGAAAACTTAAAAATTTTGACTCGGGGTGCAAAATGACCATTTTGCCGCTGTTGCGAAAATTATTGCCACGTCTAGTTTTCTTCATGTTTTCATCATTATACATCATTTATTTGGTCTTTATGCTTATTTAGACCTTAAATATCATAAAACTCCCTTCTGGGAACTTATTAGAGGAAATGACAAAACTACCCCTAGCTCGGGTTATTATGCCTATGCCTCGTTATGAGCCTATAAGGGTTGAGGTCTCACAATTATGTAGTCCCACAAGTACAAAATCTCCACTCTGGTATCCAAAGACCTCATATTCAAGCCAACAATTTTGAAATTAAGCCATCAATTATTCAAATGATTCAGACTGCTATTTAGTTTGGAGGTTTGCCTAATGACAATCTGAATGCTCATATAATAAATTTTCTGGAAATCTGCAATACATTCAAGGCTAATGGTGTTACTGATGATGCCATAAGATTGAGGCTTTTCCCTTTTTCATTGAGAGATAAAGCAAAGAGTTGGTTAAATTCACTTCCTGCTGGTTCCATTAATACTTGGGATAATTTTGCTCAAAAAGTCTTAGCAAAATTCTTCCCACCTGCAAAGTCAGCAAAGATGCAGAGTGATATTACTTCTTTCATGCAATTTGATTCTGAATCATTATATGAGGCTTGGGAAAGGTATAAGGATTTGATGAGAAGATGTCCTCACCATGGATTACCTAAGTGGTTGCAAGTTCAGACTTTTTATAATGGTTTGCTAGGACCTTTTAGAACTACTATTGATGTTGCCGCTGGAGGTGCACTTATGAGTAAATCCATTAATGAGGCTTATGATTTGCTCGAAAAGATAGCTTCTAATAATTATCAATGGCCATCTGAAAGATTGGGCACAAGAAAAATTGCTAGAATTCATGAATTAGATGTGATAAACATTGTCTCTACATAATTGGCCTCTCTCACAAAGAAAATAGATAAACTGAGTGTTAATGTTGTTCAGAACTCCTTTATCACATGTGCATTTTGTGAGGAAGGACATTTCAATGACAATTGTCCCATCTATTCTGAATCTTGTCAATTTGTTGGAAATACGCAACAGAACAATCCCTATTCCAACACTTATAATCCTGGTTGGAGGAATCATCCTAATTTTTCATGGAATAACAACCAAAGGTCCCCATCAACGGCTAAGTCAAACTTTCCCCCTAGATTTCCATCTAAAGCCCATATGCCAGAGAAAAAGCCTTCAATGGAGGATATGTTCATGCAATTTGTCAAGCCCTACTCTATTATATACTTTTCATGTCATTCATGTACTTGATAGCATATCTACATACTGGGATACCTCGGAGAATCGTTAAAAGTCGGTATCGTACCTAGTGGTACAATTAAGTCGATTAAAACTTTGAACTAGTTTGAATAGAGATTTTAGGATATATTTGAGAGTTATTGAACCTTAAAATGTCTTAATATGTTGATTCGGAGTTCGAAGATTAATTTGGAATCAAATTAGGAATTTTCATAACGTAGGGACAAAATGGTCATTTTGCTACTGAAGGGCAAAATTGGAATGTTGGATGAAATTTTTTTTTTTTACCAAGTTTGACTAATTGGAGCATGATTTGAATTTGAGAAATGAAAAATTTTAATTCTGACATTTTTCTGAACATAAGGGCAAAACAATCATTTTACGTGTCCACGAGGACGTAATTAGAATTTTTGAAATTTTACACCATCAAAACACTTATCAAGCCCATGAATTTCACCTATTATTATTTTATACTTTGGATAATTAAGAGATTACATGTGGTGGTGAGAAAATGCTTAATTGTTAAGTTTTAACCATGGACCAATCACATGGTGACACATGTCAAGCTTTAATATTTTTATAATTTCCTTTATAAACTCAACATAAACTCTCCCATTTCACTCTTCATGGCTGGCCAAAGCAAAGAACAAAGAGAAAAGAATAGAAACAAACCCTAGAGAGGAAAATTCAAGAGAAATTTGTTGAATTTCAAAGAACAAAGCAATCAAAGGTAAGATTTTTCAATTTTAGCTTAAAATCTACCTTTCCCATGCTTTCTTTTTCATTTTCTATGGTTGAAACACAAGTTTCCATGAGGGAATACTTGCTGGCCGAACATAAGGAGAATGTTTTGATGATGGATTTTGCTAGATTTCATGATATCTTAGTGTTTTTAGTTGTTTGATGATGTTTGGCATGAAAAATAAGCAAGAAAATCACATGCCCTTCAACAACCCTCTTTGGCCGAATGTTATAGGTGACATGTTGATGATGGATTTTGTTGTATTTCATGTTATTTAGCTCGTAATTGATGATTTATGGTATCGGATATGAAAAACGGTTATCGAAAAGTATAGTTCTTTTAGTAAACGACTTGAACAATAATGAGAAAATCATAGTGAATGGACTTGGATTTGATTCTTAATGATATAGATGTATTTATTGGACTGTGTTAACACTGATTAGCACGTTAGTTCGAAATCCGAATGAATTTCGGTTACGATGAATTAAGTCACAATCAAGTTCATTGAGGTACTTTGGTGTATTTGGAATATTGGAAGTGTAATGAATATATTTGAAGTTGAATAAGATGTTTTGGTTAATTCAACAGTGTATAGTTCGAGTTAGGTTAAATACAAATTTAGTCCAATCATAATTGAACCCACGTAGAACACCATCTTTAAGTGATTATTCGAACAATTCTCATTCAATTTCATGCATTCATATAGAGCCTGAAATAGTTTTATAACAGTTTGGCACAAATATATTGAATTACGTGTCATGTATTATGTATAGGTGGTGAGCCCTCTCATAAAGGTAAAGATATCGTACCCGAGGACCAATAATAGGAGTACTCCAAACTCTCGTTATTGTGAGTAATCAAATGTTCATCTTAACTATCTAAAGTAGTTTATACTCGTTTTTATGATTTTAAAGAATAATGAACTTAAACCGTAGATTTTTATTTTTTATAAGTTAAGTGTTGGTTAAATGAATGAGGTTTATAAATTATTTTGCAATTCAATGACGATTTTGGAAATTGAGTAGGTGGAGACTATATACTTGTGTTATCTATTTATATATACAGAGTTTGAATTGATGGCTTATGACAATGTGATGGCATGAATGGCTGGATTTGTGGTTTGTGGATTATATAAACTGTTTTGTTTTACCTTGACAGGCTGGGTAATATTGTATTAGCCATGTCATGCTGTCGAAATTTTTATTGATTTGATCGGTTATTTGATTAGCTTACTGCAGTGGGCGGGTTTTCGTAAACTAGACTATTAGAGGGGCACGGTAAACCCCGTTATATTTTACCTTAGTATGAGAGGTGCAGAGGATATCTCCTAAGGTAAGTTTAGCGTTCACTTCACGCCGAACCACCACGTGAGGATGAAACTCAGCTAACGCCAAGGAATGGCTATATTTTAAAAGTAAAAACATGTTTTATGGGTATATGTCGTTTTAACATCCTTGGTGAACTCGGTTGGATGCCCAGGTCAAGGTGTCACCGAGTATGAGTTTTGGCATAAGCCTAGTTTTTAAGAGAATCATAAGCCTTGTTGATTATTTCGATGAAATGTAATTGTTTAATATGAATTGAAATGAGTTTTAAATGTTATGAATAATATTATGATGGGATGATTTAACTGTCTCCATTTACTCGGCTTTAGATGTTGTAGATGAACTTTGCTTACTCACTGGGTTTATAAAAACTCACCCTTTCTTTTTACCCATTTCAGGCTCAGGACAGTCTGTAGACAGCCGATTTTGTCGAGGGTTGCTTTTGGATTTGCATCCTTAGAAATCAAAGGTCTACAGTCTTGTATATTTTTGGTTATTTTAGGGCCCACATGTCATTGTAGAATATTTTTGTATACCTGGTTAAGTGTGCTATTATATTTATGAATTTATTTTGCTCTTATGCTACAAAAATTGTTTATGCAGGATTCTATAAATATTGTTTTATAAGAAAATAAAATATTTTATTTAGTTTGATTAGCCATAATTTCATTTTAAATGGATGATCTAGATTACTAAAATTATTTTTAGATAAGAAATGTATATTTTTCGATGATATATTGTATTTTCACCAGGTTTCAAAATTTTCAAGTAAAAATGACCAAAATGCCCTTGTGAAGCAGAAATTACTGTTTGTTTGTTTTTTATTTAAAATAGTTTATATTCCCTTAAAACATGATATTTAGTAACTGTTGCTCACAAGGGAGATGTAAAATTGATGCAAGAGCCTTGCGAGGTTTCGGTTGACATTCCGGGTAATGAATATGCATCTAGACATCGCGGCAGTGGTCACGGGCTCGAAGGGAGTACCGGGTCGTGACACAATTCATGAAAAAAACTGATGCATTTATGATAAGGACTGATGGCTCCATTCAAAATCAAGCAGCTTCAATTAGAAATCTTGAGATACAAGTAAGCCAACTTGCCAGTGCTTTAAATACTAGACCTCAAGGTGCCTTACCAAGTGATACTGAACCCAACCCAAGAAGAGAAAGTAAGGAACATTGCATGGCAATCACTCTCCGTAATGGAAAAGAGGTATGTAAAGAGGTAAGTAATCAACCATAAAATCTTGAGATTTCAATTCAATCTGATGAGAAAGAAATTGAAAAAGATGCTGAAAAAGAAATTATGGTTGAAAAATCTATTGAAATTTTAAAGGAATAATCACAATCTGCCCCCACACCTCCACCATCTTTTCCTCAACGTTTTCAAAAGCAAAAACTTGACAAACAATTCCAAAGATTTCTTGAGGTATTTAAAAAACTGCACATTAATATTCCTTTTGTTGAAGCTTTAAAACAAATGCCAAGTTTTCTTAAATTCTTGAAAGACATCCTGACCAAAAAGAGGAAATTGGAAGAGTTTGAGATAGTTGCACTTACTGAAGAGTGCAGTGCTATAATCCAGAATAAGCTTCCATCAAAGCTTAAAGATCCGGGGAGTTTTTGTATTCCATGCACTATTGGTAGTTTTAAAATTTCTAAAGCTTTATGTGATTTAGGTGCTAGTGTTTCAATAATGCCTTTATCTATTGCTCGAAAACTTGGATTTCAAGAGATACAACCTACTACAGTTACCTTGCAATTAGTAGACAGAACAATCAAGCACCTAGTTAGGATTATAGAGGATGTTTTGCTTAAAGTTTGGCATTTATACATTCCGGTAGACTCTATTGTGCTCGAGATTGAAGATGACGTTGAAATTCTTCTTATTTTGGGAAGACCATTCTTAGCTACAACTGGAGCACTTATTGATGTGAAGAATGGCAAAATAACTTTTAGAGTTGGAGAGGAAGAAGTGATATTTAATTTGTTCAATGCAACTTAGTATCCCTATACAGATAGTTGCTATAAAGTGGATTTAGTCAATGAGGGTAAAGGTAAGCCTATTCCACCACCTTCAACAGAGCAAGCACTAATTCTTGAGACAAAACCACCACCACTTTCCAGCTATCTTGATTTTGTGGTTGGACAGTGAGTAGTACTTTTTGATTCATAACTCCATCTTTTGCCATGCAATCTTAAACCATATTGGGGGAATAAGTTTAAGGTAAAAAAAATTCATCCTTATAATGTTATCAAGATTTATAGTGGACTTACCGGAGCAGTCAAGGTCAATAAAGAAAATCTCAAGCCGTATAAAGTAATGCAAAAGGGGGTACCATAGTGAAGCTAGTGACTATAAAGAAGCGCTTCTTAGGAGGCAACCCAAACACTCTAACTTACTTTCTTTTATTTATTTAATTATTAAAATATTAACACTTTTTTTTATTTTGTGCAGGTTCATAAAAAAAATTTTTTAATTTCAAAAAAAAATTCAAAAAAAAATAAAATTAAAAAATTAAAAAAAATAAAAAAAAGGTAACCCGCGACTCCCACTATGGGAAGCCTCGGCTTCACGGGGTGTCAAGAACATGAGCTGCGACTCACCAGGCTTGGAGCCGAGGCTCCATGAAAAAAAATTCAAAAAAAATATAAAAAAAAAGTCAACCTCGGCTCCCATTATAGGAAGCCACGGCTTTGCAGAGTGCAAACAACGTGAGCCACAACTCACCACACTTGGAGCCGTGGCTCCTAAAAAAACAAAGAAAAAGGGGCCATTTAGATGTGGGTCGTGGCTCCTGGCTCCCACATGGGGTAGGCCACAACCCCCCCCCTGAAGTGGGTTGCCAATTTGCAACCCACTACCCAATAACCACTACCCCCCCCCCCCTCTCCCCCAACCCACTACCACTAACCACTACCCTCCCAAATTTTTGCCAGCCCACTACTCATCACCCTCAATTGGGCTGCCAACATTGGGCAGCCCACTAACCCAACCCAATTTTTTTTTTCATTTGGACTAACCATTACCCAATAAAAACTTTTCTTTATTTATTTTCTTTAGTTATTTTTATTATTTATTTTATTCTCTACATTAATTAATTAATTTTTTTTTTTGCAGTAAAAAAAAATCCTCCAAGTGGTAATGAAGATGATAACAATAAAGAGGAGGATTAGAGCTTCTCAAAAATTCATCCAATCATCAAGGGAGTATTCTTTACTTTTCCTTTATTTTTTCTAACATTGAAGACAATGTTTAGTTTAAGTTTAGGGGGGTGAATTTAGTTTTCTGATGGTGAATATTTTGTGAAGTTTTAAATTTAATTTTATGTGCATGTTTATCTAGATTTATAAATAATTTAAGATTAGTTGGTAAAAGATTTTAATTTTTGTTGAATTTTAGGAATCTAGAGTAAAGTTGTGCTAATTTTTTTTCAATGACTTTTTTATCAAATGATGATAATTAGTTGTCTTGAATTTTTAGCCTTTGGTGAATAAGGTTTTTGTTTGGATTCATGCTAAATTTTTTGTTAAGTATTATTGTTAGGATGTGATTTCCACAATTTTGAGCACTATATCTTTTACTTTGAATTATTATGAATATTTAGAGAAGGTTTATATTGATATGAATTTTAAATTATGTCATGAATTCTAGAATTTACTTGATTTTCTTTCGAGGTCAAATCCTAGGCAATACTTAGTTAGGGAGATGATCTAGGCCATCTTTGGACCGTTTGAGCCTAAAAAGCCAACCTTGTTAAATTTTTATCCCTAGTATACCCCTTTTGAGCCTAATTTTTCTTTTCTTTGTTTAACTACATAATAATTGAGCTTAGCCTTAAAATTAAATTTCCAATTTTGCAACCCTTACTCTTAAGCATATATATTGTTTTAGGAAATATAAATTGAGCTAAATGTTGAAAAAGGTGGAAAGGTGACGTTGATATGAAAGAAAAAAAAAGAAGAAGAAAAAAATTCAAAATATGAAAAATAACCCCACTACCTACAATACAAAGAAAATAAGTTTGGGGGTGTAAAATTGTGAACAAAAAAGTGTTGGATGAAAGAAAAGTTCAAATATGGAAGAAAAGGTGTACTAGAAGAAGGAAAATAGAGCTCTATATAGGTCCTAGAATAATGATGTGCTTAGGGTGATTTGAGCCACATTAATACCCTTTATCATACCTTGACCCTAGCCATATATTACAAGCTTTATAAAGTCCTATTGATCCCTAACTTTGTATTGGTCTACATTAGTGGAGAGAGAGATGAAAAGTAAACCTATGAAAATCTAGTACTAATTTGAAATTTGTGTTGGCATAAACTCATTCGGATATCATGATATTCTTGGTAAAAGATTTCACACACACATGGAAATCCATTCGAGAATGTGCTTGCATTAAAATTGAAACATGAATCTGAATGAAACCTTTACTTTTCCTTAGGTTAATGATTGATAGACATACTTTTGAGAAAATTATAAAGAATCATTGAGTTGGTGCACTTTATCTCTAGTAGTAGTAGTAGTAGTGGTAATAACTATATTTATTTTTCATTAACTGAATTTGATTTTCGTAAGTTAGGTTCTTTTCTATGTTTTGCTCGAGGACTAGCAAAATATTAAGTTTGGGGGTGTGATAACTCTATGATATAGAGTTATTTTAACTTAATTTCGATAATAATTTCGCTAGGTTATTGTAGTAATGCATAGAAATTAGTAAGTTTTATTTAATTATTTTAAATTAGTTATTTTAGGTGAGTCAATTTAATTTTGGTTAATTTTATGTTTAATTTGGTGTTAATATCATTAAGATAGGTTGTTATTGATTTATTTGTGCTTCGTAGGTGTTTGAAAGAAGAATTTTAATGGAAGAAGGAGAGTAATTTCAAGGTGCAGACTTCCAATGCATTTGTTTCAGTATTTTGACCATAACTTTCTATAAAGAGATCCAAATGAAGCGATTCTTAGACAATTGGAAAGATGAGAGAAAGATCTACAACTTTTATGTTTACCACTTTACCCAGTTCGGCATGAAAGATGGACAAAAATCTTGTCAAAGTTGACACACTGTAGCAGTCTTGGTCAAAAATCTTGTCAAAGTTGACACACTGTAGCAGTCTTGGTGCAATTACGATTTCTGTTAATTAATTTGGCAAAGCAGCGAATTTCATAGTTTGATGAGGAAATCCTAGCTGAAATTGACTTCTTTCTTCACTCAACTTGGTCTACCTTCAAAGCCTATAAAAACAACCTTTCGGAGGACTTGAAAAAAAAAAAGAAGAGGAAAAAAAACACCAGATTGACATTTGAGAGTCAAGTCACAGAGTCATTGAAGCTAAAAAGAATTTGCAGAATTCAAGGAGATTTGAAGATCAAGAATACAATTCTTGAGTTTTTCTATATTTTCTTTTATTCTCTTATTTTCTTGGTTTTGATTTTAATGTTTATATTTTATTCAATGATGATGTGTGACTTGATGGGGAACTAAATTCTTAATCTAAGATTATGATTGAACTCAATATATAGTCTGAATTATTTATCTCTCTTTTACTTATGTTTGATAGATTTAAGTTGTTTATTTTATTTTGTTCTTAATGCTTTTAATTGCATGGTCACCAATTAGATTGAATTGGAAACCTAGGTTAAACCTTGACGAAGGAGATTTAGGTAGACCTTGAATAACATAGCGTATAATCGAATACACTTAGTTGATTAGGTGATTTGATTTGCATATAGGGTAGACATACACTTATAAGCCATACGTAGCCAAGATTAGAGCACAAACTTAATGAATCTTTTTTCAGTTTAATTTGCATAGACATATAGTAAATTAATTGGGAAATGTATTTTTACAAGAAACTCGACAGAGACTTGTAAATAATTTAGGACTCTAGGTTAACAACTTAATCTATTAAACTAAGTTAAGAGAGAGAGACAATAATCAGATAAAGTATTGAGGGATATTATAATCTTAGGTCTGGTAGTCATTCACATTTAATAAAGTAAATTTGCTAATAGATTTTAGAATAAGTTTTAGTTTAGTTTTTAGTTTATTAATTTAAATTTTCTTTTTTAATTTTAATTGTTTAGATAAAATTAAGGTGTGTTAATTTTAGTAGTTAACTATAAAGATTAATTCAATTCTCTGTGGGATCAACACTCTACTCATATCTAGATTATCTTTGCAAGACATACACTTGCGTGAGAAATCAACAACACATACCTTACTCTAGATATCGTAATCAAGAGCCAATTAAATTCAAAAATGCTTTTTCACCTTTAGGATTTGTCAAATCTTCAGCCATCCAAGTATTTGGCCTCTAACAGTAATCCACACAGTGACCGAATAAGACCTTCTCAAAGATAGGATTTTTTACTTGTGCTAGCAAGTTCTGTTTCTAAAACAAAAAGCTTAAAATTTGGTGTCAAATCTTATTTCAGTAAGACAAAGAAAACTATTTTTCTTTTCTTATTTTTTATGAAATGGCTAAGAAGTAGTTAAAGGCTTAGAGTTTTAGTTTGCTAACATAACATATTTATATAGCCAAACTAAGTTGTACCCCAAAATACAATAGTTGTATTTTAATTTAATTAAGTCATTGTGAACTTAATTAATTTTCCACTTTAATTTGGTCTATTGTAATTAAGTCCAACTTAATTGATTATCCTTATTTAATCTCAATCATGTCACTTAATGTGTGTGACTCATCAAGCTTCTAACATGTTGGCAATAAATATAAATCCTAATTAAATATCAATTCAATAATTGATTTATATTCATAGATCATGAGTAGCATCTAGCAATACATCATGACCACCCAAATATTAAAGAGTCAATTAAAGAATTTAACAAAGCCCTTTAGTGATAAGCCTCTCAGTGTAACACGATCCTTTCATCAAATATCCCGAATATGTCATAAAGCATGGCTCAGTGTCTACTTATGACATTCCATATTAGTTCTCATAATTCATGACTAACCTTATGAATTTAGGAAACTAACTTTCCTCAAATTCATCATGCTCTGGTCAAAGACTTTATACAAGTTAATCAAGAATTGAGAACAAGCGAGATACATCCCCTCATATCACTTAAGGTGGTGACTCCTCTCTTGACCACTCATTCACCTTCGCATGCTTTATGGCATACCCAAAAATACCCTATTTAGGCATTTGGTCGCCTCTAGACCCATAGGGGTGAAATGAAAGTATGTCATTCCCCATACAAGATGACCTGGTGTCTCAAGTCTAAGGACTAGTTGCATGACTATCACATGAGAACATATTCCATAGACACTTGAGTGAAATACCAAATGGAGTTCTCATAGCGGGTTATGTTCAATGAACTTGTTCTTTAAGAAGCTCCTACATGTTATCCTTAAGTATCCCATATACTTCAATCTATGAGATCGATTGTTTACTTCCCAAGTAAGGAGGCTTAACATGTACTAGTCTTTGAGCATTGTCAATGCCCTGTCTTACAATATAATGACCAGGAACAATTTTAGGAACATGGCTTTAATGCATAGTGATCTCATAATTATAACAACTTTACAATTCTCTTGCAAGGCCTTTATGTGCCATAGGCTTCATCCAATTAGTACTTAATAACTCCTTATTATTGCAGTAACATGAAGGAAAACCTCTATCACATATAGTTATGCGATTAAATATGCATTAAATGAAAATATATATTCCTTGATCAATCTAATTGGATCAAGGGCATATACCAATAATCTCCCATTTGCACTTGAGTCAATTGCTAACGTATCCTTTATCGAACTTCTTCACTTAGCGACTGTGTCTTTACTAGGACAACTCAAATTGAAATATTTGAGAATATGTTAATTTATATGTTTGACTATTTCCATTGTCATAATCGAAATACTAATTTAAATCACAACGAGACCTTGATTCCATTATTATGGTTCTTATTATTACTTTAACAACTCTAAATCATTTATTAGTTCATTAAACTTGTCACGACCCGATACTTTCTTCGAGCCCGTGACAACCGCCGCGATGTCTCGATAGACATTCCTTACCCAGAATGCCAACTAAAACCTCGCAACGCTACTGCATCAGTTTTTTGCCGCCCCTGTGAGTAACAGTTATTAATATCATATTTTAAAAGAATATAGACTATTTTCAAATAAAAAACGATCAAAAAGTAATTTCTACTGCACAGGGGTATTTTGGTTATTTTATCCAAATTTCAAAACCTGATGAAAATATAGTATATGATCGAAAAATATACATTTCTTATCTAAGAATAATTTTAGTAATCTAAATCATCCATTTAAGATGAAATTATGGCTAATCAAACTAAATAAAAATATTAAATAAAATATTCCATTTTCTTATAAAACAATATTTATAAAATCCTGCATAAATAATTTTTGTAGCATAAAAGCAAAATAAATTCATATATATAATAGCGCACTAAACCAGGTATACAAAAATATTCTACAATGACATGTGGGCTCTCAAAATAATCGAAAATAAACAAGACTATAGACCTACGTTTTCTAAGGGTGCAAATCCAAATGCAAACCCTCGACATAATCAGCAGTCTACAAACTGCCCTCAGCCTGAAATGGGTAAAAAGAAGGGGTGAGTTTTTATAAACCTAGTGAGTAAGCAAATTTCATCAAAGAATCTAAAGCCGAGTAAATAGAGACAATTTAAAGTATCTCATCATAATATGATTCATAACATCAAATCTCATTTCATTTCATATAAATCAATTTCATTTCATAAAAATCAACAAGGCTTATGATTCTTGTAAAAACTTGGCTCGTGCCAAAAACTTGCACTCGATGACACCTTGCACCGAGGCATCCAACCGAGTCCACCAAGGCTGTTAAAATAACATATGAGTATAAAACTCATTTTTTTTACATTTAAAAGCACAACCATTACTTGGCATTGGCTGAGTTTCACCCTCACGTGGTGGTTCAGCGTGAGGTGAACTCTAACTTTACTTTAGGAGATATCCTCCGTGCCTCTCGTACTAAGGTAGATATAACAAGGTTTACCGTGCCCCTCTAATAGGCTGGTCCACGGAAACCCACCCACTGCAGTAAGCTAAATACATAACCCACCAAATCAATAAAATTTCGGCAGCATAACATGGCTAATATAGTACTATCCAACTTGCCAATGTAAGGCAAAACAATTTATATAATTCAAAAAACCACAATTTCAGCCATTCATGCTCCCACAATTTCATAAGCCATCAATTCAAATCATGTATATATATATATAATACGAATGTATAGCCTCCACTTACTCTATTTCGAAAATCAACATTTAATTTCAGAATAATTTATACATCTCATTCATTTAACCAACATTTAAAATGTAAAACATAATAATTTGCAAATTAAGTGCCTTATTCTTTAAAATCTTAAAACAAGTATAAACCACTTTAGATAATTAAGATGAACATCTGATTACTCACAATAGCAGGAGTTTGGAGTACTCCTATTCTTGGTCCTCGGACACAATATCTTTACCCTTATCAAAAGGCTCACCACCTATACATAATACATAACATGTAATTTAATATATTTGTGCCAAACTATTATAAAACTATTTCAGGCTCTATATGAATGCATGACATTGAATGAGAATTGTCTGAATAATCACTTAAAGACGATGTTCTACGTGGGTTCAATTATGATCGGACTGAATTAGCATTCGACCTAACTCGTACTATGCCTTGTTTAATTAGCCAAAACATCCAATTCAACTCCAAATATCTTCATTACACTTCCAATATTCCAAATACACCAAAGTACCTCAATGAGCTTAATTGTGACTTAATTCACCGTAACCGAAATTCATTCCGATTTCGATATCCGATACCATAAATCATCAATTCCTAGCTAAATAACATGATTTACAACCAAATCCATCATCAACATGTCACCTAATAAATTCAGCCAAAGAGGGTTATTGAAGGGCATGTGATTTTCTTGCTTGTTTTTCCTTCCAAACATCACAAAATGACTAAAAACACTAGGATATTATGAAATCTAGCAAAATTCATCACCAAAACTTCTCTCTCTAGATTTGGCCAGCAAAGGTTCCCTCTTGAAAACTTGAATTCAAGCCATGGAGAATGAAAAAGAATGCATGGGAAAGGTAGATCACAAGCTAAAATTAAAAAATCTTACCTTTACTTGCTTGATTCCTTGAAATCCAACAATTTCTCTTGAATTTTTCCTTCCTAGGGTTTGTTCTTCTCTTTTTCTCTTTGTTCCCTTGCTTGGCCGGCCATAAGAGTGAGAATGTGAGGGTTTTAAGTGAGTTTATATAGGCAATTAAAATAATATTAAAGCTTGACACTTGTCACCTTTTAATTGGTCCATGTTTAAAAACTTAAGAATTAAGCATTTCATTCCCACCACATATAATCTCTCACTTAAAAAAAATAATGGGTGAAATTCATGAGTTTGACAAGTGTCATGGTAGTGTAAATTTCTAAAATTTCCAATTTCGTCCTCATGGATACTTAAAATGACCGTTTTGCCCCTATGTTCGGAAAAATATCGAAATTGAAAATTTTCACTTCTCAAATTCAAATAATGCTCTAATTAATCAAATTTAGTCCAAATATCATCCAGCATTCCAACTTTGCCCTTGGGTGGCAAAATAACCATTTTGCCCCTACGTTATGAAAATTCTCGATTTGACTCCAAATCAATCCTCGAACTCCGAATCACCATATTAAGACATTCTAAGATTCAATAACTCTCAAATACATCGTAAAATCTTTATTTGGCCTAGTTCGAGGCTTTAATCAACTTAATTGTACCACTAGGTACAATACCGACTTTTAACGATTTTTTGATACATTCACTTATGCATACATTCTATCAAGCACATGAATGACGTGACAAGTATATCATAAAGTAGGGCTTGACAGCACTACCTCCCTTAAAATAAAATTTTGACCTCAAAATTTCACTTACCGAACTCAGAGAAAAGATGCGGGTATTGGTTTCTCATCTGGTACTCAACTTCCCACGTCATCTCCTCCATTCGAGCATTCTTCCATAACACCTTAACCATTGGGATGCTTTTATTCCTCAACTTCCCACGTCATCTCCTCCATTCGAGCATTCTTCCATAACACCTTAACCATTGGGATGCTTTTATTCCTCAACACTCAATACTTTTGGTCTAGAATATGTACAGGTTGCACCTTGAACTTCAAATCTTCTTGTAACTCAATTGGAAGTGCCTCGAGGATATGGGAGGGATTAGGTACATACTTTTTCAACATCGAGACGTGGAAGACATTGTGAATCCGATCCAACTCCAAAGGTAATTCTAGTCTATATTGTCACTGGCCCAATCCTTTCAATGATACGAAAGGGTCCAATGTATCTCAGATTGAGCTTTCCTCTCTTTGAGAACTGAATCACACCTTTCTAAAGAGAGACCTTAAGAAAAACCCTATCATCAACTTCAAATTCCAAATCTTTTCTCCGTCTATCCGAGTAACTTTTCTGTCTGTCTTGTCTTGTCTTCAATCGCTCTCGGATAACCTTGATCTTGTCATTAGTCAGATCAACCAGCTCTACATTAAACAATTTCCTGTCGCCCACTTCATCCCAACAAAGTGGAGTTCGGCACTGTCACGACCCAAATTTTCGTGCCATGACCGGCACAAGGGCCCAATAAATGTAGTCTATTAAGCCCAAGCAAGCCAATCAATTTATCCTACTCATCATTCCATCAAATATCGCTAAGTCACAAATTATAACTTTCAATCAAAATAGTAATAGACATTGCCAACTCGTATTGGCATTTCTCATTTATTATATACATACATTCTCTACAACATGTATTCCAATAATGTACATTAGGTTCGCCTATACATCTCAAAAAAAAGACTTGACTTCCAACGGAGGGACTCGGATAAATGTACAGCTACTGAATGCCGAGACACTTACCAAAGATGGACACAAGTCTACAAGGACACCTCGTTCTAGTTATCGGCTGCCTCATGATATGAAAACATGAATTTGAAATGGTGAGTATAAACCCAATGAGTGAACAAGGAAGGGAACAAGCAACAACAAAGGAAAATTTAAAATCATGATGCACTAGTTTCAAAACAATGCAATTTGGTTCATTCCTAATAAAACCCCTTATCGAGCCCTTAAGTGATTAATCATTTGAAAATCATGAACCCATACATAGCGAATCATTTGAAGAATGAAAGCTTCAATATT
>NC_030852.1:16179352-16180820 GCF_000208745.1 Theobroma cacao
TCACAATTACTAGCCATTTTCTGTAGCTAAAATCAAACTTGGTGCATCACTCACCCTAGGGTTCCTTTGTAGATGGATTCTCTTCCAATAGCTTCCAAATCAATGGAGTGATTCTCTCTTTCTCTCTCTAGAACGCCCAACTAGTGAGAAAAAGTATGAAAACAAGATATTTCAAGGTTTTTGAAGTGAGAAGATGAAATAGCACAAGAGTTTATGGAAGGGTGCACCAAAAGCATGCAAATTGGAGCTAGAGAGAGAAAGTTGTGGAAGTTTGAAAGTCAAGCTTCCATGGAGTTTGAAGAAACGTGAGAGAGGAGAAGGGAAGAAGAAGACCAGCTGCTAGAAAATTCAAGAAACTGCTGGAAATTCAAGGTATTTATAGGCAATCTTATCATTTCCTTTAAAATTACGAAAATGCCCCTCCACCAATTAACTTACTCTCCTCCAATCTTTTATGCAATCTTTTTTCTCTTTTAACACTGAGACAATATCCATAATGGTCTAAACATGCTCGGGTTCATAAAAACTTAAAATTTTAACCCGAGGTGAAAAATGACTATTTTGCCCCTGTTATGGAAATTGTTGAAACTTCTAGTTTTCTTCGTGTTTTCATCAGCACACATCATTTATACTGTCTTATGCCTATTTAGGCCTTAAAATATCATAAAACTTTCTTCTGGAAACTTTTTAGAGAAAATGACGAAACTATCCCTAGCCCATATTATTACATCTATACTTAGTTACAAGTCTATAGAAGTTGGGGTATCATAGGCACTTTCTCCCATACAGAGCCTCGTATGGCGCCATCCCTACTAGACTGTTATTATACGCGAACTCCACGAATGGCAAGTGTTTATCCCAACTCCTAGTAAAGTCAATGACACAAGCCCGTAGCATATCCTCCAAAGTTTGAATAGTCCTTTCAGATTGACCATCTGTCTGCGGATGAAAGGCAGTGCTAAACCTCAAATTAGTTTCGAGAGTTTCCTAAAATTTTGGCTAGAATCGAGAAGTGAACCGGGGCTCTCGATCTAACACGATAGAAACTGGGACTCCATCCAATCTCATCATCTCATCTATATAAAGCTTAGCTAGTTTCTCAATGGAATATGTGCTATGGATAGCCAAGAAATGGGCAGACTTAGTCAATTTATCCACAATCACCCAAATAGTATCCTTTCCACTCTGCATTCGCAGTAAACCCAATATAAAGTCCATAGTCATGTGCTCCCACTTCCAATCAGGGATAGGTAGAAGCTAAAGAGTACCCGATGGTTTCTGATGTTTCGTCTTGATCTATTGGCATGTGAGACATTTCGTCACAAACTCGACTATGTCTCATTTCATACCTGGCCACCAATAACTTTTATCATCGTATCATCTATACAACTCATTAAACACGTCGAATTCAAAACTCAAATCACCATGAATAATTCTTCACTTTAGTTGATCACATAATCATCTCCAT
>NC_030852.1:16180981-16196249 GCF_000208745.1 Theobroma cacao
TTACTTACTTACTTTAGTTAGTATACACTAATACTACTCTACTATATATATATATATATATATATATATATATGTGTGTGTGTGTGTGTGTGTGTGTGTGTGTGTGTGTGTGTGTGTCCATATACATTTAAGTGCCATCATCATTTAAGTGCCATCATCCATCACTATCGGTAAGGACCCTCATCAACTACGTTCGAACTAAATTGCCTCTATTCATTCTAATCCATAACTAAGGTTCAATGTCATATTTTCATAGCACATGTTTCCCCTTTTTACTTTTCTATTTTATTCCCATAGGTCAAGTTTAATCCATGAATATTAGGGTATAATCAACTCCAAATTACCCTTTTGGATGTTTGAGTACCATTTACTTTACATCCTACAATAAATTGTTTCTTTTGTAATCCATACAGATACTCATTGTGCCTATGCATAACTTCACATAATTTACATGCTTATACTCTTTTCTTATCATTCTCAATCCTATGTATAAGCTCCATCATACCACACATCCTTGCATCACAATGTCATTAACCACATTTCAATCATTAAATATCATTTTCATCCAATCACAATCTGGGATCCACATATGCTTTAGCTTTACGATCTTATTGATCCTTCAGAGGTTTTCTTTAATTCATCCTTGCATCTTATGCAATATCACAATTCCAAAAATTCATCTTCGTTTCTCATTTACCTTGTATACTTCCATCATATATGTCTTTATTCATTTCCATATTAGTTAATCACTTAAGATTTAAATTCATTGAAGTCGTGTGCACTTCTTACATTTTGAATACTAGTTTCCCTCGTTAGGAAATTTTCATTAATTAACTTCATTATTAGGATTACCTTCAATCATTTTGTACTATTTCTTTACACCAATATACTCATACGTTCTCTTTAACGTCTGCACAATCAACTCTGATATTTATAAACTTAATATAGATTTTACTGAGGTATCCCTCAACATCATCGCCAATATCTAATTTCAACCTCACATCGAGCGACCTCATAACTTATGCTTTAACCATTAAGCTCCTTAACAATTCCAAGTTCCACATTTCCTTATCATGTATATAAAATATTTTAAAGTACTACTAACCATTATTCTTGACACTTGCATTTCGGTCTATTCGTTTCAAAACTCTTATACATTGCCAATATATAAGTCAACAAAGAAACTTTCCAATTAATTCATATCAATACCTTCCAAAACCTTAAAACTCCAATTAACGAAGCTTAACATCAAGTCCAATGACCTTAATTCAACTCGTAAGTTCAACTTCCCGTCTTTCACCTCTTATTCCTACGTCCTAGGTATGAGGTGTTTCTAGCGCGACGGCACGGTGGCTGCTGAAGTTTACTTAATCAATGCTATTCATCTAAATTTAAGGTTACTATATTAATCATCCTCAACTGTTTGATTTTCCTCTAAGCTTACGTCGCAATTTTCCATAACCATTATATTCTCTTGTGCTTATCACATATAATAGACTAAGCCAATATTTTCAAATTCATCTTATTCTTTAACACTTGTCATCATCCATTACCACAGGTAAGAATCCCTTCTTACTTTCCTTAATTTCAACATATATCAAATTGTACACCACTTATCGTCGAGATCTTGGCTTTACTCTTCAGTTTTTAACCAATTATATTTATAAAGTGAATAATTTACTTAATTATTGCATCTCGCCTTTACAGTCATAAGATCAAAGTTTCTTAAGCTTAGGATGCAGAAACTTCCTCTTAGAGCATATCCGAAAATCAACATTTTCTGAATCCGTTACCTTTGAAGAAATCAAATTTAAGACTAATCATTTGCACCATAGTTTGCATACTAATCCAATTAGACTTTTAAATTGATCCTTAAAATAATTTGTATATCAAGCTTCAATATAAATCTCCATATGGCATTTAGACTAGAATCAACATTTTCAAGTCATTTAATTTCAAACTACTAAATCCATAACTAGTCCTTTAATCCTTTGGCTCCACACTAAGCATAGCAAAATTCAAGCTCATCTTTAGAGTAGATCAATAGAGAACTCAAGTTCTCGATCAGGAGGTAGTCTCAGTAATTCATCCGAAAACACATCAGAGAACTTATTTACTATTGGGACATCCTCTAACTTAGGTTACCCCCTTTGAGGTATCAATCACATGTGTTAGATAAACCGGATACCCTTTCTGCACTAGTTTCAAAACTTTGATAGCCGAGATTACACAGGATGGTAATACTTGACGTTCCCCTACAATTACAACTTTTACTCCTTTAGAATTCTGAAGTACAACTTTCTTCCTGAAACAATCTACATTCGTCCGATGTGTAGTCAACCAATCCATACCCAATATCAAATCAAAATCCTAGATTTCCAGGGGAATTAAATTAGCTCTGAATTCTTCCTCACCAACTCTTATTCTACAATCTCTACAACAGGTGTTTCTAATCAACTGCTCTCCTAGAGGGGTATGAATTACAATTTTCACCTCTAAAAGTGATAGGTTTCTATTAGAAAAGGATGCGAATGTCGTGTTCACATAAGATCGATCCGAACTAGAATTCATTAAGATATAAGCATCTTTGTCAAAGACAGACATGGTACTTGTCACTACACTAGGTCGGACTCCTGCCTCTTCCCCTCCAGACCGATCTAGCGAGAGGTGGGAGTCCACGTCGATGAGGCATGATAATTTATAAGAAGAAACAAGATGAGTTTATACAACTTCAGGTTCTATATGCAGATGCATGCATTCAACTCAATCTAATCTAACTTGGGGCCACATTGACACTGTAGTGTTTAAAATAACTTTAAAACCAAAAGCTCTGATACCAACTTAATTGTCACGACCCGATACTCTCTTCGAGCCCGTGACAACTGTCGCGATGTTTCGATAGACATTCCTTACCCGGAATGTCAACCGAAACCTCGCAAGGCTACTGCATCAATTTTTCGTCGCCCTTGTGATTAATAGTTATTAATATCATATTTTAAAAGAATATAGACTATTTTCAAATAAAAAATGATCAAAAACTAATTTTTACTACACAGGGGTATTTTGGTCATTTTACCCAAAATTTCGAAACTTGATGAAAATACAATATACGATCGAAAAATATACATTTCTTATCTAAGAATAATTTTAGTAATCTAAATCATCCATTTAAGATGAAATTATGGCTAATCAAACTAAATAAAAATATTAAATATAATATTCCATTTTCTTATAAAACAATATTTATAGAATCCTGCATAAATAATTTTTGTCGCGCAAAAGCAAAATAAATTCATATATATAACAGCACACTAAACCAGATATACAAAAATATTCTACAATGACATGTGGGCTCCCAAAATAGCCGAAAATAAACAAGACTATAAACCTGCGTTTTATAAGGGTGCAAATCCAAATGCAAACCCTCGACATAATCAGCGGTCTACAGACTACCTTGAGCCTGAAATGGGTGAAAAGAAGGGGTGAGTTTTTATAAACCCAGTGAGTAAACAAATTTCATCTAAAACATCTAAAGCCAAGTAAATGGAGACAATTTAAAATATCTCATCATAATATGATTCATAATATCAAATCTCATTTCATTTCATATAAATCAATTTCATTTCATAAAAATCAACAAGGCTTATGATTCTCGTAAAAACTTGGCTCGTGCCAAAAACTTGCACTCGGTGACACCTTGCGCTGAGGCATCCAACCGAGTCCGCCAAGGCTGTTAAAATAACATATGAGTATAAAACTCATTTTTTTTTACATTTAAAAGCACAGCCATTCCTTGGCGTTGGCTGAGTTTCACCCTCACGTGGTGATTCGACGTGAGGTGAACTCTAACTTTACCTTAGGAGATATCCTCCGCGCCTCTCGTACTAAGGTAAATATAATGGGGTTTACCATGCCCCTCTAATAGGCTGGTCCACGGAAACCCACCCACTACAGTAAGCTAAATACAAAACCCACCAAATCAATAAAATTTCGGCAGCATAACATGGCTAATATAGTACTATCCAACTTTTCAATGTACGGCAAAACAATTTATATAATTCACAAAACCACAATTTCAGCCATTCATGCTACCACAATTTCATAAGCCATCAATTCAAATCATGTGTATACATATATAATACGAATGTATAGCCTCCACTTACCCTATTTCGAAAATCAACATTTAATTTCAGAATAATTTATACATCTCATTCATTTAACCAACATTTAAAATGTAAAACATAATAATTTGCAAATTAAGTGCCTTATTCTTTAAAATCTTAAAACAAGTATAAACCACTTTAGATAATTAAGATGAATATCTGATTACTCACAATAGCAAGAGTTTGGAGTACTCCTATTCTTGGTCCTTGGGCACAATATCTTTACCCTTATCAAAGGGCTTACCACCTATACATAATACACAATACGTAATTTAATATATTTGTGCCAAATTGTTATAAAACTATTTCAGGCTCTATATGAATGCATGACATTGAATGAGAATTGTCCAAATAATCACTTAAAGACATTGTTCTACGTGGGTTCAATTATGATCGGAATGAATTGGCATTCGACCTAACTCGTATTATGCCTTGTTTAATTAGCCAAAACATCCAATTCAACTCCAAATATCTTCATTACACTTTCAATATTCCAAATACACCAAAGTACCTCAATGAGCTTAATTGTGACTTAATTCACCGTAGTCGAAATTCATTCCGATTTCGATATCCAACATCATAATTCATCAATTCCTAGCTAAATAACATGAATTACAACCAAATCCATCATCAACATGCCCTATAGAAAATTCGGCCAAATGAGGGTTATTGAAGGGCATGTGCTTTTCTTGCTTGTTTTTCCTTCCAAACATCACAAAATGACTAAAAACACTATGATATTATGAAATCTAGCAAAATTCATCACCAAAACTTCTCTCTCTAGATTTGGCCAGCAAAGGTTCCTTCTTGAAAACTTGAATTTCAGCCATGGAGAATGAAAAAGAATGCATGGGAAAGGTAGATCACAAGCTAAAATTAAAAAATCTTACCTTTACTTGCTTGATTCCTTGAAATCCAATAATTTTTCTTGAATTTTTCTTTCCCAGAGTTTGTTCTTCTCTTTTTCTCTTTGTTCCCTTGCTTGGCCGACCATAAGAGTGTGAATGTGAAGGTTTTAAGTGAGTTTATATAGGCAATTAAAATAATATTAAAGCTTGACACTTGTCACCTTTTAATTGGTCCATGTTTAAAAACTTAAGTATTAAGCATTTCATTCCCATCACATATAATCTCACTTAAAAAAAATAATGGGTGAAATTCATGGGTTTGACAAGTGTCATGGTGGTGTAAAATTCCAAAATTTTCAATTTCGTCTTCATGGACACTTAAAATGACCGTTTTGCCCCTATTTTCAAAAAAATGTTGAAATTGAAATTTTTCACTTCTCAAATTCAAATAATGCTCTAATTAATCAAATTTAGTCAAAATATCATCCAACATTCCAATTTTGCCCTTTGGTGGCAAAATGACCATTTTGCCCCTACGTTATGAAAATTCTCGATTGGACTCCAAATCAATCCTCGAACTCCGAATCACCATATTAAGACATTCTAAGATTCAATAACTCTCAAATACATCGTAAAATCTTTATTTGGCCTAGTTCGAGGTTTTAATCAACTTAATTGTACCACTAGGTACAATATCGACTTTTAACGATTTTTCGATACATTCACTTATGCATACATTCTATCAAGCACTTGAATGACATGACAAGTATATCATAGAGTAGGGCTTGACAAAACCAATGATCCAAATATCTCATTTTTGTAGCCTAAACAAAAGGTTTGTATTCGGTTATAGATATAATCATGTAGTTATCTCTTGTTTTGGAACCAATCCAATATAATTGCACAATCATGACTTTATGTCATTTTTAACATTTAAGACTCTCTCTTTGTTAAACTCCTTTAACATGTCATTTTAAATTCTTTTGTTGAGTGCCCTTTTAGGCTCTAACTCCTTAGTCCCAATTTATTTTTCTTAGACTGGCAAATTTATCTTATGCACTTTTAATGGGTAACTTATCTTACTCTCACTAATCTTATGATTTGCACAAAATATGTTTATCTTATTTAATGTATTCAAGTACTTTGAATTTATTGAATAAAGATTATTGTCCAATCATTCATATTGGATCATTTAATAAACTCATCTTATATGAATAGTGCATCAATATGCATCTTACTAATTATTTGTATTTAATGGATTCATCTCATGAATTATGCATCCCATTAAATCAATCTTTGTGCATAGATCATATCCATTGGATTTCATAATTTCATGACCCTTGACCTTTAAAGTATAATTATCTCCCACTATTTCTATCATATATAGAAATCTTACAAAGTAAACTTATTTACCTTCTTTTGGGGCGTTATATCCATAACTTTTATGTGTAGATACCTATTATAAGTTGTTCATCATTGGTTATGGGATGAAATTCTATTAAAGGTTATTTCATGCAATTAACTAGGGTTAGAATGCTTTGTGATTCATCTCCTATGAATTCAATATGAAAATCAATGTTATTTAGTTCTAAGCAATCTTAATTTAGATCTAAGATTTCAATAAGAATGCTCCTTGACTAAATATGTTCATAATCCTATTATGAATTCATTGAGTTAAGACTCAATTTTATCTAAGTCATCTTATTAATTTCCTTTTTGATTCATAATCAAAAGAAAAATAATCTCATAATGATCTTATCATTATAACTTAGTATTGATTATCATATACACAAAGTTATACTTAAGGATAAATAATTTAGAACAATTCCAAAATAAAATGAGATGTAATGTAAATATATAAATATATATATAAGCTATGCATCTCATGCTAGCAAGATATAAATCTATGTTTCCTAAACATAAAATAAAATATTTAGCCATAAGCCCAAAACCAAAACATCTCATCTTGGCAATCATGCCATGAAAACATTCAATGTACTAAAATTATTTATTGTTCCACAATCTAATCTAGGTCAACAAGCTTGCCCTTCATGATCCTATTCTTCACTCTCCTTGACATTAGTTCCTTCAATCTGTCATACATATTAAAACCATTAATAAAGAGCAAGGTATCATATACCAATTAGTGAAAAATAAATCATCATATGATTCATACCTAATGTGGAAACTTCCTTTTGTTTCTTCCCTTTGATGGATTCAAGATAATCCTTGCAATTGCACCTCCAATGCCCTAGTTTTCCATAGAAATGGCATTTGTCTTTGTCCTTGTCCTTCTTTACTCCTCTAGTAGGCTTCATTCCTTTTGAAATTGATGCCTTTTCATCGTTGTCTTTCTTAGAAAATTTTCTTTTCTAAGCCTATGTGATTTGACCTCATACCACTGCTAGAATTTGACCTCATGCTCAAATATGAAAGTAATCAATAAATTAAAAGAATGTAACGCAGCGAAATAATAAATTAGCATTTAATCAGAGAAACAGTAGAATCCTATAGGATCAATGTTTGTGTTTTTCATGTAATTTTCTAATTAATTATGAACATTCTCAAGTTTAAGAGTTACATACATTGCTCTAGATATCGTAATCAAAAGTCAATTAAATCCAAAAACACTTCTTTACCTTTAGGATTTGTCAAATCTTCAGCTACCCAAGTGTTTGACCTCTAACAGTAATCCATACAATGACCGAATAAGACCTTCTCAGAGGTAGGATTTTTTACTTGTATTAGCAAGTTTTGTTTCTAAAAGGAAAAGACCAAAATTTCGTGTCGAATATTATTTCTATAAGACAAAGAAAATTATTTTTCTTTTTTTATTTTTTATGAAACAACTAAGAAGTAGTTGAAGACTTAAAGTTTTAGTTTGCTAACATAACATATTTATATAGCCAAACTAAGTTGCAACCCTAAATACAACAGTTGTATTTTAATTTAATTAAGCCTTTGTGAACTTAATTAATTTCCTACTTTAATTTGGTCTATTGTAATTAAGTCCAACTTAATTGATTATCCTTATTTAATCTCAATTATGTCACTTAATCTGTGTGACCCATTAGGCTTTTAATATGTTAGCAATAAATATAAATCCTAATTAAATATTAAATTGAGAACAAGTGAGAACAAGTGAGATACATCCCCTCATATCACTTGGGGTGATGAATCCTCTCTTGACCACTCATTCACCTTCGCATGTTTCATGGCATACCAAAAACACATTGTTTAAGCATTTGGTCGCCTCTAGACCCATAAGGGTGAAATCAAAGTATGTCATTCCCAATAAAAGATGACTTGGTGTCTTAAGTCTGAGGACTAGTTGCACGACTATCACATGAGAACATATTCCATAAACACTTGAGTGAAATACCAAATGGAGTTCTCATAGCGGGTCATGTTCAGTGAACTTGTTCTTTAACAAGCACCTACATGTTATCCTCAAGCATCTTATATACTTTAATTTATGAGATCGATTGCTTACTTCCTAGGTAAGGAGGCTTAACATGTACCAACTTTTGAGCGTTGTCAATGCCTTGTCTTAACAACACAATGACCAGGAACAATTTTAGGAACATGGCTTTAATGCATAGTGATCTCATAATTGTAACGACTTTACAATTCTCTTGCAAAGCCGATATGTTCCATGTGCTTCATTCAATTAGTACTTAATAACTCCTAATTATTGTACTAACATGAAGGAAAATCTCTATCACATATATTTATACGATTAAATATACATTAAATGACAATATGTATTCTTTGACAAATTTAATTGGCTCAAGGGCATACACCAACAATTTGCACTTTTGTACAACTCTTCCTTTTGTAGAGACTTAAGAGTACATGTCACTTTATTTGATTGGTAAAGTTTCTGCTACCCAAAAACTAAAATACATTCTTTTGCTACTTATATGGTAAATTATTTGGAATGCAGGGTTATAATACCCTCAAGCTTTGAGACTGGCTTGCATTTTTTCAAGTCTCTTTTTCTTTTTATTTGGTTTCTTGAAATGTTAGCTCATTTTCCATCTTTGATATTGGTTTTGCTTGTGTAAGTTAAAAAGGGCTTCGAAATTATGGAATTTGCACTGCTAAGTGCATTTCATGCTAGTGCAATTTGTCTGAACTGATATAGTTATATAATATATGCTCTGTATTAGCCTCTGAACCAATGTTTTCTATCTATTAGCTATGCTTTTCATGTTAAATTTCTCATTTCATGGCAATGAGTACATCAGACCCAGAAAAAGAAAGTTGCAACGAAATGTGGGTTCGGCACTCGTCCTTTCAGAAATTTATGCTGTAGTCAAATTGGAAGGACTGGTTCATACCCATATTTTCATCTTTTAATAAGCTAGCCACCCCTGAAATTAAAACTGCAATTTCAGACTAAGGCTTGTCTATTGGATACTCAAGGTTATTCAATTTGATTGATGCAGTGAAATGAAACAAATGATAGACTAGTAGGAGTATTTAGTAGCAAAGATCTATCAGCAAAAGTTGCAACAGTATATACAAGTAATTGCAAATTCTGTGTTGTTTGGTTTTCACATGCTTACAGATTGAACATTATGGGCAATCTTCTTTAGCCAAGGGACGTAAAAAATGAAAAATATATGATTTCTTTGCTGGTATAAACTTGGTAATACTATATTCTATAGGTTACAGGATTGCTTCATTACCAGATGAAATTCTGGTTAAAGAAAAAAAAATGAAAAGCCCACAATTACGGACTTTTACTCACTCAAATCTCCTCCCAAAAAAAGAAAAAACTACATATAATAAAATGCTAACAGACAAAAGAATAATCAACTTAATTATATATTTATAATCACAACCAGAAAAGGAGCATCGCCAATCTTATAAATCCTGGGCTCTCCATTCAAAGCTTTAGTGATTGCTTCCCATGATCATGAAGAACGCCTTAATCTTCTAAGCACAACCTGCATATAAAACCTCCTTGTCTGCAAGAACAACGCAAATGCAACAAGAAATCCAAAGAAAGCAACGGATGCCATGATGAAAAATGATAACATGAAACATCGAGTGCCATAGCAAGAGTTATCTTCACCGATTGCCACCTTGTCATAAAGATACCCAATGACTCTCACAGAGAAAATGTAAGATCCAACAGGGCTAGCAATGGCAATGGTGTTGAAAATGGTACCCATGTGTCTAACACCAAAGATCTCCGAAGTTATGGTAGGCATCAAAGACCACTGTGAACCATAACAAATACCCACCACAATCGAGCCTACATACAAATTGCCAGGAAAACCAGAAGCAATGATCAAGTGGCCAAATGTCAATGTTGCAAGAGTAATGACCATGAACAATGGCCTTGCCCAACCTTTGTGTAGGAATATATCCGACACAAACCCTGCTCCAAACCGCCCAAGAAAATTCCATATGCTCCACAAAGAAACCAAAGAACTTCTCTCGGTGGTTGTGTAACCAAGAGACTCACCTATTTGACTAATGTTGTTTATTGTAGCCAGACCTGAACCCATTCCGCATATCATAGCAATGAACAACAACCAGAAGTTCACACTAAGCATTGCTTGCAAGAGATTGATGTCTTCTTCATCCTCCAGTGAGTTGTCACTGGAAGAAGAAGCCTCCTTTGCTTGGCCTGGCTCACCAGGGATCTCATGGTACTCCTCAGGGTCTTGTGGTTGGGAATATTTGGTTGATGGCATTGGCTCAGGGGCATTCATCAAAGGACTTGTTTCAGGGGGAGGTGCTTGTAATAGTCTCACAGAATCCCTGTGGGCTTTGATTGCTATTCCAACAGGGGCGGCAAGCAAAAGCAGTAGAATCATGAAGGTTATTATCCGCGTCCACAAGGGTAGAGTGAAAATATTCTCTAATATTATAATGACCATGAGATAAGCAGCAACGCTCAAAGCAATGGAAGAGAAACCGTTCAGGTGCTTCTTGTCATCAACTGTGCTACTTCTGTAGATTTTTACCCAAGGCATGAGCAAGAGGGAGACCACAGTGGGTGTGATCGCAAGGATCAAAATAAAAGTGGTTGGATCACCCTCACATAAGGTCTCATACACTTGAATTAGGATTGCTCCACTCAAACCAAGAAATCCCTGTCCAAGGAACAAGGTTGGATGGCTTGATTATACCTCAAGCAACAACATCAAAGCAGAAACATTTTGTTAATTTCTTTTAGTACATAAGTGAAAATCTATTTCAGTTCTAGGAAGTAGTTTTCTCCTTTTTCAATAAATCTCACTCTATCTCTACCATTCAAACACCCTAAACCTTCAAATTAAAACTTCATTTTCTCTTCCAAATTAAAACTTCCAAACAGATTGAAATTTATGTAGTAATTACAAGTCAAAAACTTCCAGCCTAGAAAGCAGCCTAACAGAGGGGAATGGAATTTGATTGTTACTAAAATTTTCCTTCAATAGTTCAATCACAGTTCAAGTGGCACGACTTTTGCCATTACACTGAACTTAAACATTATTTCTTCTCCATTAAACTGATTGATCATCTTCCTTTTCTCTAGTAACATAAAATCAACATCAAGGATAATAATCGGTGTAGTCCCTGTTGAAAGAAAAAGAAAAGAATATCAAGCCTTTCAAAACGTCAATTTCCTTTTGTTTAAAGCCAAAAAACCTTTATTACTCCAATTTGCTTGGTATTGAGCCGTGGCAACTTGACCCAGATATTTACTCAATTGCTGTAGTTTGTGAACACAATCTTCCTTAGATTGACCGGTCAGCATTTTTCTCTCTTTTCATTTCCCATTTCCATTACTTGTATTTTCTAAATTACCAAAAAATCGAATGGAACAAAAGAAAAACAAAAGCAAGCACAGAAGATATTCATGGCCGAAACAAATTAGCTGAAGATGTTACGTACCTTCATGATCCCCACAATGGTCCCACCAAAAAGCTGAAAATTTTCCACGCCACTAACAACATTTGCCGTATTAAAAAACGTCTGCGCATGAGCTGCCAGCAGCATGAACAGGCACATCAGCGGCACGGGCGGGCGGCGGAGCAACCCCACCACAGAGGCCCACATGAGAAAATACCCAGCAAAGGACTGGATGGCCCCTGCCACGTGGACCACCCAGGGGCCACTGAGGAAGCGGCTACGGCGGGTGGTGACGGTGGCGTAGAGGAGACCGGAGAGGACTCCGGCGTTGGCGCCTATGTCTTTGAAGACGGAAACGGTGTCTAGAGTTGATTGATCGTAGGATTGGGATGATTTGAGGATGGAAGAGTAGATGCCGAAGGTGTAGGAAGCACCGCTGGTGCACTGGATCCATATGCTGCCCGCTGTGGCCATCCATTTCGTGTCCAGGAAACTATTCTCCATGACCATGAGAGAAAGAAAAATGTTGGCTAACTCTGTTTTTTGGGCAAATTTGTGGGAGAAAGATGAATGATTTTTTTAATCAGAAATGGGAATGATAGGTGAGGTGAGAGTGGGGGCATTTGTACAGATGTTTAGTGTTTTTGTTGTCTAATAATTATGGACGGTTAGGTTGGGGACGTTTCCCCTTTCATAAAATAATTCTCTATCTCGTCACTTGGCCTTATGTCTGGTTAACAGACAAAGCATGTGGACATGAGCAACGTAAATTACCTACCAAGACATGGGAAAAACGAGAGGGGAAGGAAGACATAAATTACTGGTACAATTTTTAAATTTCAGAAATTAATTACAAATATTATCACTTATCTAAATATAATATTATAAAATTTTTTAAAATTATTTAAAAAGATTAATTTTAATAATTTTTTATTTTTTATTGCATTAAATTAAAATTATTATATTTTTATTTTTAATTAAATAAATTTTTTAATTATTAATTAAATATTATTTATTATTTTATATTCACTTAATATTAATGTGATATATCATTTTATGTTTATTTGATATTGATATGATGTTGATGCGATATATTTAAATTTTTAATAATTAAAAAAAATTAGACATTATATTTTATTTAATTAATACATATATTTTTAATTTATTAATTTCTAATATATATATATATATATATATAACTTATCAGACATATTTAATTACATTTGTAAAGTTTAAAATTTTCATCAATTATGTATATTTTATACATAAATTATGTAGTTTCCTTGATTAAGAAAAAACAATTTCTTTTTTAAAGTAATTAATCGGTGTGATACTTTATTCTTGCGTGTGCCAAATAAATTCTCTTACCCTGGACCTACATATACGTACAAGAATCCTTATATATCTCTCTCATGAGAGAGGAAAACTCATCAGCACAATTGGAGAGATTCATTGTATTTGGACTCCAATACCAGTTACATCTTGTGAGGCTGTATGCTGGCTCGGCGTCCTCATCTTAAGAAGATAGATCCAAAGAAGCACGATTCAGGATATGATTGACAAATTTTTGAAGTTTTGAGGGGTTGGGATGGTTTTTTTACTTTGTAGGGTAATTCTTAATTTTCAATTAAATATATGAAATTTTAATGGATTTACGTGTTTGATATTTTTTTAATAATTTTTTGACCAACAGGCAAATCTTTATTACTGAATGTTCAGTCATCGGTTATCATACTCACAAACATGAGCTGCCATATATATCAATTTATTGAAGTGAGTGATTAATGTTTCCTTATACAACGCTAAATGTTGACGATTAAATTATTTTCATATATATAATTCACTTTAGTAATCAAATCAAATTTTGAAAACATTTACTATCCAAGTGAGAAGAAAGCCACAAGAAACACGTGGGAGCACACTTTATATATAAGAATTGATGAATGATGATAGCTAGGAATTACACTTTTAAAAGGCTCACGCATTTTCATAAAAAAAAAACCCACATTACTAATGAAACAAGATATAATTATGTCGGTAAGAATTAGTGGTTTACAATGTAATTACATTGAAGGGGATGTGATTGTAAAAAATGTAATTATTGATAAGATAATATTACAGCGTTTGGTATATTAAAAAATTCTTAATTAAAATGTTAAGAAGATAATATTACAACATTTTTATTTATAAACACTTTATTAAGAATATAATATTAATTTCTAGAATTACCCCTATATTTAATATACAAGTTTAATATTGTCGGCTTCTCACTTCTCACCTGGTTCTAAATGTGCTACCTCATCCTTATATGAAATGCCTCATACTTTGATATGGTGATAAATAAAGTTGATCAAATGCGAATTGAGGCATAATAAGGAACTTTGGGAACCAAAGAGATAAGATAAAATTTTTAAAATAAAATAATATTTTATTAATAAAATAATATTAAAATATAAATATTTAGCTAGATGTCGAAATCAGACATGAAGAAGGATCATATGGTTGATCCAAGTAGGAGAAAAGATGTCAAGTCTAACTCTATAAAATACTTGTCATGACATACATGTGATGGATAGCATATTTGCATGCTAGGAGAGTCCCAAAAAAAATTTACAAAAGTCGGTATTGTACCTAGAGGTACAATAAAGTTGATTTAAGCCTCGAACTAGATCAAATAGAGAATTTAAGATGAAATTAAGAATATTAAAGTCTCAGAATGATTTAATATAGTGATTTGGAGTTCAAGGATCAATTTTGAGTCAAACTAGAATTTTCATTATCTAGGGGCAAAATGATCATTTACCACCTGAGGACAAAATGGGAATTTTTAGAAAAGATTTTTCGCCCCATTTGACTTATTGGAGTATGGTTTGAGGATTAAGAAGTGAAAAAAAATTATTCTTGGTATTTTTTAGAGCATAGGGGCAAAATGGTAATTTTGTCACCATAGGGGCAAAACAGTAATTTTCCACCACCAGGACATTTGTCCAGAACATGGTCTTCCCTTATTCTCATTTTGACCATTGACTAATTGTGTGGTGGAGTTAAAAAGGATTAAAATTTTTAAAGTTTTAAAAACGGGCCAATGACATGATGCCACATGTCATGCCTTTATTAATTTATTATTTTCCTTTTTAAAAGGCACAAAAATCAGTCCATCTTCCACCCCATGGCCGACGAAACCAGCAAGAAGAGAGAGAAAATAAAAACAAAACCCTAGAGAGAGAAAATCAAAGAAAAAGTGTGAATTTTCAAGGAAATTAAGTGAAAAAGGTGAGATTTTTTCTATTAAGCTTGAGTTTTCTTATTCCCAAGCATTTCTCTTTATTTTCCATGATTAAATTACATGTTTTCATGATGAATTCAATTCTGAAAAAATGGGTTAGGAGAGAGAAAGTTGTT
>NC_030852.1:16197507-16207382 GCF_000208745.1 Theobroma cacao
ACCTATTAGAGGGGCACAGTAAACTCCTTTATATTCTCACCTCGGTCGTAAAGGTGCGTAGGATATCTCTTGAGGGGGGCTTTTTGAGTGCACTTCACGTTAACCACCATATGAAGTGAGACTCAGTCAACGTCAAGGAACGGTTGCTTTTTTTTTTTTTAAATAAAAACAAGTTTTATGATTATATAAAATTTTTCACAGCCTTAACGGACTCGATTGGATACCCCTGCTCCAAGTGTCCCCGAGTACAGGATTTGGCATGAGCCAAGTTTTGAGAAATTCACGAGCCATATTGATTATTTGATTGAAATGAATATTAGTGTTGTGAGAAATTTGCTGAAATGAATTATTTTTAATTGTCTCCCTTTACTCGCATAATCTCACCAATTTTTTTATCCCATCATTTCAGGCCGGGTTAGCCTATAGATAGCAGACATCGTCGAGAACTATAGTTGGCCATACTACTTCAAAAACTGTAGGTTTACTGTCTTTACTATTGTTCATTTGTGGGCCCACGTAGCACTGTAAATTAAATTTCATACTTTGGTTTTCCGTATTATAGTTTGTATAAATATATTTAACTTTTACGCTACTAAAAAATTATTTTCAGAATACTCTATAAATATTAATTTGTAAGAAAATAGAATTTTTTGTTGAATATTTTTATTTTATTTAAATGGTTATAATTCCATTTTAAATCACGTTTTAGACATTCAAATTTAATTTCGATTTTGAAATATGCATTTCTCGCTTAAGTACTACATTTTGGTTGAATCTGAAATTTTTGACGAAAAATAACCAAAATGCCCCTGTAAAGTGAAATTTAGTTTTTCACTGTTTTAAATCGAAAAAAGGCTTAAAAGCCTCTAAAATACGACATTTGGCAACGATTAACCACAAGGGAGATAAGAAACTGATATGAAAACCTTGCGAGGTCTTGATATGATATTCGGGGGATGAGTGCCTATCGGGACATCGCGGCAGTTGTCACGGACTCAAGGATGGTTCCGGGTCGTGACATTATACATGTCAAGAATACAATATTAATTTGCTTCAAAGCATCAAATATCTATAACTTCGTATAAGAACTATTCCCAGGTAAGTGTATTGTCAATGCTTGTTCAGTACATGATTAGTGTTTTCTATTGTTATAAAAGGTTTGAATGGTTTTTTTATTTTAAAGGGCATTCTCGATTTTTAATTAAATATGAAGAGTATATGTATCTTTTTGAGTGGGGATGTCAATGCGTAAAGTACTTGCTAATTTTGAGATACCAAAACCCGAACCCTATAACTACTCGAATATTTTTAGAATTTACTATCCGAACTTGAACCCCATTACCATCCCACTACTCGGTAATTACCCGAACCCATTTAAAAACCTGACTATGTAAATAAATTATTATACTCTTCATGGATACCCAATTACCCGAACTTGAACTTATATACAATAATAAATTATATCTTACATCCATACAATTCACTAATAATTAAATTTATAAAAGCAAACAAACAATAAAATTTAAATTTAAATAACCAAAAACTAATATCTCAAACAACAACTTGAATAACTAAAAATAAATATCTCAAACAGCTAATAAGTTATAGTTATTATTTCTATTATGTTCTTATTTGTACATATAAATGAAAAGTTGTTAATAGTTATGATTACTTAGTATCAATACTTTAATATGTTATATTGATGTAAGCACATATGCAACCCTAATAATTTTATAAGTTATAATTTTTGTAAATTACAAGTTTTATTTATAAACTAATGATAACTAACAAATTATTTTATCATAATAAGTATATAGTAATGTTTATATATAAATTAAATATATTAATATTATAACATATTCATATAACATATTAATATGTAGGATATAGGCGTAGTAATTATTATTAAATATAACCTATTTAATATGTTAATAAGTATATAGTAGATAGTAATGTTTATATATAAATTAAATATATTAATATTTATAACCTATTAATATAACCTATTTATATGAAGCATATATGTTTATATAGGCAAAATAATACTATATACTATAGGTGTAATAATTACGATATTAATATGTAAGATATTTATTAATCATATATTAATATTAACATATAACTTATATCTATTCAAAAAAATATATTAGTTAAAATATATAACCTATAATTACATATTCCATGACTTTAACACATAATCATATTATTTATGTTTTAAATTTGAAAATGTAAATGCCTATTATACATAATACAAGTATAATTGATTGTTATATTTAATCATAACACTTTGCAATATATATATAACTATATATTAAAGGAAGCCTTAGTGGGGCTTCCAAAAATTGACAAGTGGTTCTTTGTTTCTTTGACATGTAGCATGCTAAGGAAGGGTTTTTTACGCTAGGTTTAGGAATATGTTTTGTGTTAGGATGAGCCCTGCAGCCAATTGAGATTGGTTAAGACTTGATTCCAATCATGCAACAATATCATTCATGTTGAATGATTAAAGGTTTTCCTTCATCAACAAGACATCAATTATAACAAGTTATAAGTCTAATTGGATGAAGTCCATGAGATTAATATGCCTTGCAAAGGTACTGTGATGGGTTGTAGTTATGAGATCCTTATGCATTAAAGCGTAATCTCAAAATGTTCCTAGCCAATGTATCATTGAGACTGGACATCAATAATACCTAGAGACTGGTACATTCTATGTTCCTTACTTGAGAAGTAAACAACTGATCTCATAGGTTGAAGTATAGAAATACTTAGAACTAGAATGTAGGTGCTTGCCTAGGAGAGTAAGTTCACTAACCATGACCCGCCATGAGAAGTGCATTTGGTATTTCACTCAAGTGTCTATGCAATACTTCTCATGTGCCAGTTGTGTAACTACTCCCTAGACTTAAGACACCAGGTTGTCTTATGTGTGGAGTGCTATGCTTTGATTTCATCCCTATAGGTGCCTAACTAAGGATGCCAAAACAAGATGCTTTTGGGTATAGCATGAAGCATGTGAAGGCAAATGAGTGGTTAAGATAGGAATCATCACCCCAAGTGATGCAAGGGACATATCCTAATTGCTCTAGGTTGATATTAGCTTATTGAAGTCCTTGGCCAAGGTGACTTGAAGATTATGAAAGGAGTTTCATAAGTCTCCATAAAGCTAATAATCTAACTGCAAGAACAAATATGAAGATCAAAAGAATAGGCGCTGCACCAAACTCTTATCATTTTAGAGATATATGATGAGTGAATGAATTACACTGATAAACTGTACACTGAAAGGTTATCAAAAAATCCTTTGACTCTCTTAACAATTTGGTGGCCATAATGCATTGTTAGATACCAATCTTGGTCTATGGAATTGAATATGATTTATTTAAGTTAATTAATTAATAAAATTATAATTCAATTCCATTGTCAACATGTTAGAAACCTAATAGGTCACACACAAAGGTTGCAATTTGGATTAAATTGAGAGTATTATGATTTAAGTTAAACTTAAATCAAATTCTAGGTTTTAACTACTAAGGACCTAATTAAAAGAGTTTAATTAGGTATTGGTTAAATATTATAGTTTTTATAATATTACGAACTAATTTTACAAAATTTTAATAAGTTAAACCTAGATATAAATATCACATTATAGTCACTTTTTTTTTCTTAGGGGAAGGAAAAAAAAAGTTTTTCTTTTAAGTGCTACCACTCTTAAGAAGTTTAGTTTTGTTTTTTGGAAACTTCTCCTTTGATTATTTACTGGAAATTAGAGAAGAAAAGAGGACAAATCATTGTCCACTAACTAGCACAAGCCCGTGGCATAAAGCTCTCTCCTTGAGAAGGATCCATTGCAATCGTGTGTGCATCATTAGAGGCCAAGTGATTGAGTGGCTGGGATTCTTTCACACAAAAGGTGTTCACGTTTTGTCATCAAAAGGAATCCACTTGATTACGATATTACTTAGAAAAGTAAAACCTTTTTGGATTTTATGTGGTGCTTAACTTTGCATTAAATAACCAAGGTGATCCAAAGGTAAAAGGCATGGTTTTTATTTTATTTCAATTATTTGTTATTCCGCTACGTTGATGCTCTAATCATGTCGTTTCTAGCATTTTAGTGTAGGGTTTGGTTAGGCAGGCTGCATGCCTGATGTGAGACTTGGCCTTAGGTTAGCTGGGGCGAGGGGCATGGCCAATGATTTTCTTATATGTGGCCATATTCATAAAATGTTTTCTTTACTCATGTCTTTCCTTTGTTTGTAGAGTCACGTGAGATTATTTGAATTCTTGAGATTTGGATCCAATCGTTTCATTTTGTAGGACCAATGAACGTGTGTGGCTTGAAGTGGGTGTCGTGTTTGGGTTTCGACGTTGTCTTCTCCATGTCCATCATCGACTTGCTATCTTCCTTACTACCTATCTTTTTGGTTTCTAAAAATTTCTATTCGTGTTTTTCAATCTTGCTTTTTCTTTTAAGCTTTGGTTGCATTCCTTTTCCCTCAACTCTCTGTGCTTCTCTGTATTTGGAGTTCTTTGCCATTTCTATGTTTAGCTCAACAGCTAGGATTTTCTCGAGTGGAAAGAACTTCCAACTTTCGGGTGGTTGAGTTTTTTTTTTTTACACAATATCTTCTTTATTGTGCATTCCTTTTCTTTGCCATGTTCCTCACGTTGTTATTTTTATTATTTTTTTGTTATTATTTATAGATTCTATTTTTTATTTTTCTTTCCCTATTGTTGTCTAGGGAAATTGGATTAGACAAAGGTTCAAAGAGTCTACATTAAAATGTATGAAATTAGGTTTGGACTACCTATTGGTTTGTTATTTTTTTGGTGGTTATTACAATATTCAACAACAACATGGGCTAGTGTTCTTTTGCACCTCTGTTATTGTTATTTTGGTCTATAATGTGGATTGTTAATTTTTTTCCATGGGTTTCCTTATTGATTTTTTTATCATTTTTGTTTTGCAAGGAACTTGGATCAAACGACTAATTATCTAGATCGGGTTAATTTTCATGTTAGATTGTGTTTAGAGTTTATCATTGTGCCTTATAAAGTAACTGTATAAGGATTTTAAATTAAATTCTTGCCTTTTTTTTAGATATCTATGTTTCGTGGTTTGTTTTATTGTCAAATTATATTTGCTCTATTTCTAAAACATCATTATGCATCTGTTTTATCAAATAAGCCCCCAGGCTTTTAAGTTAGATGCTTTTATCTTGATGTTAGTGTAATTTGGTCATTGTTTGTTATTTTCCAACGTGTTCATTAATTTAAAATTCAACTTTGAGACAGGCTATTTGCACATATTGTAAAGTGTTTTTGGTTACTTTCTTTTTCAATTACAGCATTTTATTTTCTTCTATATTTTGTTGGTTTATTGATTTGCTTTTTTAAAGTCAACTTTCATAGATATTGCTTATGCAAGTTATTATGATTTTGATGACAATTTGTCTTTAGTAAACATATATGTTTGGTTAATATCTATGGTTCATGCGTTTCCTGCTTGATTATTATGCTTTCATGTCCAAATTTTTGGGTTAAGATCACTATTTTATGGTGTATAAAAGATGTCTATTTTTTATAAACTTAAAACTACTCCTCTTGTTTTTTGATGTGGAGACATTACCCTACAATGAGATCCAAATACATCATTGGCCATGAACATTGCTTATGTGATATTTATGATTAAAATTTTACTTAACCATTCATGAATATCAATTCTTTCTTCTAGCTTTTAAGTAGAGAAGTCACCAATACTTTTTATCACAAAGAACTAACTTTAATCGCAATAATGCAAGATGGGTGTTGGTTTGATAGAAGAAATACATGTTGAGATATTAAAAGCCATGTGTTGGATTGCATTGACTTCAACTTGGTTGAATACTGTAGGCAAGTTACAAAATAGATGTACTGGGTGTGTTAAATTTGTTGTTTTTGTTTACTGTTTATCATGCATGATTTAGTTGTTTCCATGATTTTTTTTATTGACTAAAACTTAAAAAAGTTTTGTTTAGGAAAGTAGAAAAAAGTTGCTATGATATGAATATGTAGAGGAAAAGGACTTTAATTACATAAAAAATCATGGAAGCTGTCAAAATTAAAAAAAATTAGCTTTGGGGATTTCTTGGCAATAACAAACTTTTTAGGTTTAAGCTTTGGACTAATGAAATAGGTGGTAGAAAATGTAAGAAAAATAAGGAAAGGTTACAATTCAGTTTTTGGTGCTATTATTTTAAAGCTTTTTTTGATAATTATTTTCAGATTGGACTACTTGAACTTAGACTGTCTCCCTTTGAAAGTTTTCTCTTAGGTTCAAACGTTTAGTTTACGTATTTATGTTATTGCACTAGTACATATGAAGATGAAGCTTCATGGCTGCATTTATTTTCATGTGAGTTGTCTACACTAATTATTGGTGACTAGGTACCTTTTTTTATACTTTTATTTACATATGGTTGTAAATATTTTCTTTTATGTAAGAAAACAAGGAAGAAAAATTAAAATATTCTTTGTAGGATGTGACTATAATTTTATCTTTAAGTAGTTGTGAAGTTGATATTTTGAAAAATTTTCTTCTTTCTTACTATAGTTCAATAAGTATGTGATGGTTTAATTGATCCAATTGGCATTGATTGAAAGGATTATATGTTAAGAGAATATGTATTCTATCTTTATATCTACTTATGTCTACTTTATATATCCACTAGAGGTGAGATATACTTTCATTGCTTTTAAAGTCACTCTTTTAGGCAGGATCTATTGCTATTTTGACTAATATGTCTATCATTGACTGATGTTTGTTTTATTTTGATAGCAGTTCTACATTTCCCTTTGATTCACAATTACAAGAATTGAACATTGCTAGCTATAACATGATATTTTATCATTTGTTCGTAGTTTCTTGCACATTTTATGTATTGTATTTTGTGCCTATTTTGTTTACATCATGTACTAATTTTTTCCCCCTATATGCTATTACTATCTGCTTTTCTATTAGTTTTCAGTTAACAATGATAGTCACTTTGACTGATTTTCGTACCATCTTTAAATAATGTAAATATTATTTGACTAATTTTTTTAAAGATTTACTTAAAGTCAGATGCTTCTATCTTGATGTTAGTATGATTTGGTCTTTATTTCTATTTTCTACCGTGTTCGTTAATTTAGAATTCTACATGGGCATAGGCTACTAGCGCATATTCTAAAGTGTTTTCGCTTACTTTTCTTTTCAATTACATCATTTTATTTTCTTCTTTGTTTTGTTGGTTTATTGATGTGCTTTTTTAAAGTTATCATTTATAGATATAACTTATGCAAGTTACTATAATTTTGATGACAAATTTCTCTTTAGTAAAAATACATGCATGCTTAATGTCTTATCAATATGTCTTTCTTGCACAATTTTCTTTCTTGCAATTTTAGGCTGATCTATAGTCATGGATAAACTCAATCAATCAAAACACAATAGAGATCATAGATTAAAAATATTGAGAGGTAAAAGATTTTCTAAACGTAAAACATTGTTAACGCTTATATACTTATATGACAATAATACTCCATATCTTAGGTGAGGTAATCAATGTTCACCTCGATCGAATCAGATAAGTGTTTTGCCGATTAAAACTCTCAATTACCTACTCATGTCCAACACTGTAATCACACATTCAATGTTATTGATGTGCATGTTGGAGGGCATGTGATAGTTCATTCAACTGTAAATGTCGAAGGTGAATTAGAAATAACTTTGGTTGAACCTATTACTGTTGCCTTCGATCTTGGTTGCCAAACATTGTTTGTAACACGAGAAATCAATTTTGCAACTTTCCCTACAGCCAGTTCTAGTAATTATCCTGTAGGTTATGCTGGGTTGATGATTGACATTTTCTCTTGGAATCATTAGTTAATTGATTTTCCATTTTCTCAAGCTGGATCAACAAATCCTTTCAATGCCAATATTATTGGCAAACTTTTTCTCTCATAAATTATAGATGCTATGATATCATTCATTAATTTAATTTTTAATAAAATCAAAAATTAAAATATAGCTAATGTTCGATTAGAATGTTCTATACTCAAATTTATGAAGGTCACATGGAAGATCTTGCTTATCAATATGATAACTATGAGCCTTAAACTCACTTGCCACCTGAGAGAAGCAACACGATGCAATTACATAAGTTAAATGTTTAAAAAATTCAATGTATTAAGTCATTCTAATATCTTTTATGAACATCATCATTAACAAATGTTTATTTTTGTTCATGATGCATATAATAGGAAATTGCTCCACTACCTTTTGCTTCGAAAGACCTAATTATATATGTTCATTTTTCTTGGCTTACATGTGTTATGAAGAAAGATCTGATATATCAAAGGGAAATAGGAATCCAATTTTTATTCTTTTTTTATCAAGAAAGTATAGTGCAAATACCTACTTTTAAAGAAATGCCTTCTTTTCTAGATGATTTACTTAATAATAATACAAACTATAGAGGACTTAGGTTTAAACATAACATAAGGATGTACTTTTCAATTTACTTCATTAAGAGGTCAAATCAACAAGACAATCAACAATAGATTAGGACCTTACATTTTCAAAATCAATGATCAAATTCATCATAGGATAAGTTCTCTACTACCATAACTAGCAACAAACCCAAGTTTCCTCAACTATAGATTTATGATATTGAAAATGAAATCTCAAATAGATTGAAAATTTTTCACAATGATCATAACAACAACTTTTCTAATAGATCAATTGTTGAAGGTTTAATGAAAATGCTTGATGATAATAATCAAATTATAAAAGTCTTTAGAATGGTTAAGGATAGATTAACAATCACAAAATTTTCCCCCTTTTCAATTAAGGCTTGTATGACCTTGAGATGATTCACAGCTAAACTATAGACTACACGCTACTTTTGAAATAGCTCCTCTAATAATAGGTGATTTAGGAGAATTTCATGGCCATTGAGATATAATAGTTGATCATTTTACTGAAGGTCTTAAATTAATAAGTGAACTACATCCTTCTTTTATGGCTATGCAATACCTTATTCTTTTCTTTTATAGGGAAGACAGTTATACACCTAATAAAAGTTATATGCATTTACCAGTAAGACACAAATTAAAAAGAGAAAAGGTTACAATGCGAGAATATTATGCATATATAATTCAATAACAAGCAACTTTTACGAAATACATTGTTAAGAAATGGTATGCTATTCCAATAATTTATAGTTGACACGTATGCAATTGTAGAAGAAGAAAGATTACTATACTTAAGAAATAATCTGTCACGACCCGAAGCTCCCCATCGAGCCCATGACAACCGTCGCGAAGCCTCGACAAACATTCTTCACCTCGAATGTCGATCGAAACCTCGCAAGGCTCTCGTATCAGCTTTCGCGCTTCCCTGGTGAGCAATAGTTATCAAATAATCAAAATACGAAGGATTACAAATCATTTCCAAATCATAACATAACATTTTTTTTGGCTCACAGGGGCATTTTCGTCATTTTTGTCGAAAACCTCGAAACTTGCTATAAATGTAGTAGGTAAGCAAAAAATATATATTTAATGATTTAAAAACAAATTAAGTATTTAAAAGGTTCATTTGAAGTAAAAATTTGACCATTTGAATATAATAAAAATATTCAATAAAATAAACTATTTTCTTGTAAAATAATTTTCATAAAACTATCGGTACATAATTCTTATAGCGTAAAAGTTAATTATATTCATATATACTATAAAGCAAATAACCAAAGCATAAAATTTCTTTTACAGTGACACGTGGGCCCACATCTATCCAAAATGCATCGGAAGCTGGAAACCTACAGCTTTTACCGATTCGAGTCCAAATGAAG
>NC_030852.1:16215428-16224844 GCF_000208745.1 Theobroma cacao
AATTGCCAACTAGCCAATCATGCCCGATTTATCATAAGCCAATCAATTTAAACAATCAAATTGCCACAATTAACAGTCTCCGTGTACTCTATTTTTCAAAATCACTATTAATTTCAAAACAATTTATAATTTAATTTCATTGAAACACATTTATTCATAAAACATGAAAATTTACCTTTTTAAATTCCTTTTTCCATAGAATTCATGAAACCATCTAAAAACTACCCTAGATAATTAAAATGACAGTAAGTTTACTCATAATGTCTAGAATGCAAACTTTCGACGCACTCTGTCTACTGGTCCTCGGATGCAATTTCCTTACCTTTATCGGAGGACTCACCACCTTGACACAGTACAAAATCGAGAAATTCACTACATTGGTACTAAATTGAAATTAAACTAATTTCGACTATTAATGCATAATATGGAATGCAAAAATACATTGGTAACTATCTAAACTCGGTATTGGCCTAATTCATCTTATCACCCGATTAAATTACTAACGCATCCAATTTAATCCCAAATTAATTTTTTTCAGTTTCTATACCTTAATTGCACCCAAATTGACTTAATGTCCCCCAGTGTGGTGCAAATTATCAGTCTTGATAATAAATTACGAAAATACCCCTAATAGGTAAAAATTCGGATTTTTGCTCCGAAAATTTCCATTTATTTTCTAGGCTCATAATTCATCATTTCTAACCAATTCTCCTAAAATGAAAATCAAATTTATTCTCACTCAACACATGATGGCTTATTGAGCTTGATAGGCCTAAGGCTATTCGAAGTTAAAATTTTTGGAAATATATATGTATGGATATATATGTTGCATATTGGTATAAAAGCTCATGCAAAGTTAGTTATAATTTGATTCGATGATGACATTCTATCAATGGTTATAGTGCTAGACAATGATTAAGATAATTTATCACTGATTTTGGCAGTGAACAAGTGGATTATAATGCTGTTAGCTTAAAAATAAATGTTTATACTTTTGGTATGAGAGGCTTGGCATATAAACTAGCTTAACTGTGAGCTAGAAATTGTTAAGTTATTATGAAGTACACAGATAGAGAAGTATGACATGAATTTAATATCCTAAGAGGCAATGGAAAATGATGTGTCAGTTTTGGTATAGTTTCAATATATATAGTTTTAATATATAAAGATGTGGGGAAAAGTTTATAGCTTATGCATAAAGGTGTGCATTTGAATTCGTATAATTAAAAGTGTAAAATCTGCCGTGATTAGTGTAAAGCTTATGATTCAAAATGAATGATTATGGATTTAATTTTTTAAAATAAAAAGGACTAAAAGAAGTTAATATCAGAAAGGTCTTAATAGATGATTCTTAAATTTTAAAGTGCACTTAAGGAGAGATAAATGTTTAATTTGATCTTCAGATTGATAAACTAATGAGGCCATGAGATCTGATGTTTGGAGTAAATTTGAGAAATATCAAGTTAGATATGTTGTGGGTGATTGATGATGAGCAAATTAGCTATGACATTAGAAATGTAGAAATGATTAGTAATCAAAATGAGACTTGAAAAGGAACTTTAAAGGGAAAATTTTGAGCAACTTTAATCTTGAGAGGTTGATTTATTGATTAAAGAGATTGGTTAAGATTATAAGAGGGTATGTGGAATGTCATGATTTATTGAAATGCCTTGTGCTATAAGTTGAGATTTATGTTGTGTATTCTCGTTGCAGCAAGAAACTCTCGGATGATGGGGGCATAAACCAGCCCTGTTTCTCGCTGCAGTGAAAAAATAAATCTCGCTGCAGCGAGAAATTCTCAGGTTCTGGTGTAGTACTTTCAATTCGATGAAGATTTTGACCATTTTTCCGTCCGAACTGGGAAAAGTGTTAAACATCAAAGTTGTAGCCCTACCTCTTCGCTTTCTAATGATCTAAAAATCAGGTCAATTGAACTACTGAAATGGGAGATATGATTGAAAAATTGAAACACATGCAAATTGACATTATTTCTCGTTGCAGCTAGAAACTTTTTGTTTTGGCCGCCCGAATCTCGTTGCAGCGAGAATGAACTTCGCTGCAATGAGAAACTTGCTACCATGCTTGCTACCTTGCTTGATTTTGACCTATTTTTCACCCATTTAACTACATGGATTGATCATGGGTTTGTGAAACACTATAAGGGTATTAATCAAGGTTTGAAATGAGTGGTTTTTAGTAAGAAATTAAATCAAGTGCATTGTTTTTGAAACAAATGCATCATGATTTTTAAATTCTTCCTATCGATTGCTTGTTTCCTTCTTATACTTACTGAGTTTTATACTCATGTTTTTAAACTTCATGTTTTCAGATTCGAAGGCAGTTGGGACCTATATTGAGTCGTACACATATGCTCGCCTTCTTGGTAGGTACTATGGCATCTCAGTAGCGGTACCTTCACTTAAAGTCACTCTGCTGACGGTTGAAAGTCTTTTATCTATGTACATGTGTATGGAATGTAAACTACTAGGAGTCATGTTATAAATGAAGTATGTATATGTTGGATTGATGATGATGCCTTAGGAGACGACAATGGATGACAATACTTTGAGATAATACAAATATAAATATTCGATTGCTATAAATTATTACTGAAACATTCATCATTGAGAACTAAAATATGTGGTTTTAGAAATGATGGTTGGGATTAATGATCGGGATTGCATAAATAGGCTTGCTTAGGCTTAGTGGGCTATGCCCATTGGGCACATGTGTCGGTCATAGCTTGAAATTTGGGCTGTGACAATAGGTCTAGTATCGAGAATCAAATCTATGCAAAATTCAATCTCTCGCTCAGGAGGTAAACTTTGTAGTTCCTCGAGAAATACATCCATGAACTCATTCACCACCGATACTTGGCTTATATCTCCAACCTTCGCTTGAGTATCTCTCACAACAGCCAAGTAACGTGAACAACCCTGTCTTAATAACTTTCTGGTAGCCATGACCGATATCAAATTGGTTGGAGCATTACTCCTATCCCCTTGAATACTAAATGATGGTTCACCAGGAAAATCAAATTTAACCAATTTATGATAACAATCCACACTGGCATGGTAGGGTGATAGCAAATCCATTCCCAAGATCACATCAAAATATAAGGTGTCTAACACCACTAGATCTACCAATGTGTTTTGTCCTTGACTCGAACTACACAGGATTCATATTCCCATTTAGCCACAAATACCTCTTTTAAAAGAGTAGACACCATCAATTGTTCTTCTCTCTTAACACAATCCTTACTCAAACGAAGTCCAAAAACACGAAGAAATAAAAGAATGGGTAGCACCAGGATCAAACAATACTTGAGCATCCATATTACAAACAGAAAGAGTACTTGAGACCACTGCATTGGATGTTTGGGCCTCCTGGGGTGTTAAAGCATATACCCTCGCTTGGCCTCTACCGGCGAAACTCTGACATCCGGACCTAGAAGGCCTGCCCTGAAAAGAAGTAACAACACCTCTACCTCTTGATCCACTAGCCTCCCGATCAGATGAGGTGGCTACTGAAGGAGTAGACGAGGTTGGCTGGGTGAAGCCGCGAGCAGAACCTTGTGATTGATGAGCCATCGGGCAATCCCTCCTAATATGTCTAGATTGACCACACCCATAACAAGCTTTCATAGTATGTGAGCATCATCCCCTATGTCGTCTCCTATAAGTATCACAAGGGTTATTATTTGACTACCCTATCTAAAATCTTGCTGTTTTCCTCCACTAAAAGTTTTCTGCCCTGGTCCAACATTGACAATAGTCACGTCACACCCCTTTAGGGGCAATTGTGAGTCCCTTTGTGGACCTTGATAGCTAGAAGACGAAATACCACTACTGAAATCTTTGCAACCTTGATAACCCTCTATCTTAGCCCTTTTAGCCCTATCCCTCGCAACCCTACTCTCACTAGTCCTCATCTCAATCCGCTGATTCCAATCCATTGCTGCGGAGTAGGTATTGAAATCTCGGGATGCCATAGCCTTAAACAATGGCTCCACTAGCCCATCCACTAATCTCTGAATTTTCATCTTCTTAGTAGAAACTAGATAGAGCGCATACCGGGCCAACTGTGTGAATTTGATGTCATATTTCGACACCGTCATACTTGGGGTATGTGCTAGTGCCTCAAACTCCCTAGCTATGGTATTGCGTATACTGAGTGGTAAAAATTAATCTAAAAGGCTATACTGAACTCACTCCAGGTCAACGGTGTTGCATCCAATGGTCTGCCTCTACATAAAGAGCTATACCACTTTTGCACCACGTCCTCTAATCGAAAGGCGGCTAGCTCGACTGATTGGACACTGAAACATCCCAAGGCTTTACAAATTTTCTTTATCTTATCTAAGAAAATTTGGGGTTTTTCTGATGCATCAGACCTTGAAAATGACGGAGGCTTAAGTTTCAAGAAATCAAGAAGGAAAATCTTTAAATGACCTATTTCAACCTCAAGATGTTGACGATCGGCCTATCTTTGGGAACTAGGGGATTCTTATACTGCAAGTCTCCCATCCACTATCCTCTGTATATCATCCATACGGGTTGCCATCATCTCTACAACCCGATTAACTCCTTGTAGGCTTGCCACCAAGTCCTCGATGGTGATGCCCGAGTTGGCTATCTATCCACATCGCCCGAAGATTGTCCCTCATCTCTTCTACTCACAGGCGTATCCGCCCTCACTGGCCTAGTGGCCCCGCCACGTCTACCTCGCCCCCTAAGGGTGGATGCTCGTGGCCTATCTGTCAATTCATTAGCAGCATGTTGCTCCCCCATCCGTTTTGAGGCGGCTCGTGTCTTAGGCGGCATTCTTACCTAGACAAGAGAAAACACCTGTTATTCAACATATTTTATAATCATACTTAAGGGAAAAAAGGTGGTTTCTAAGATAGGGAATCTATGCAATCCCTTGGTTGTAAAATGCGTTGCGGTTCACACTTCACAACCGAAGTTTCCACATAAAGACGCGACACTCCCCTAGACCAACAAAAGGAAATCCTTGGACCTAAACAACCTAGGGCTCTTCTCAAGACTCGATACTCTCCTCGAGCCTGTGACAACCACCGCGGTGTCCCGATCGACACTCATTACTTGAAATGTCAACCGAAATTTTGTAAGGCTTTAATATTAGTTTCTCATATCCCCTGGGAGTAACCGTTGTTAAGTATCATGTTTTGAGAGATTATAAACTATTTTCAACTCAAAACAATAGAAAAATAATTTTTTTCTCACAAGGGTATTTTGGTCATTTTTTCTCAAAAATTTCAAAACCAGCTAAATATGTAGTATGCGAGTATAAAACACATAATTCATAGTCAAAAATAAGTTTAGATGTCTAAAACATTCATTTAAAGTGAAACTATAATTATTTGAATAAAATAAAAATATTTAATAAAATATTCTATTTTCTTATAAAACAATATTTATAGAGTTACCGGTAAATAATTTTTGTAGCATAAAAGCTAAATAAATTCATACATACTGTAATACAGATAACCAAAGCATAAGATTTAATTTACAGTGACATATGGGCCCACGAACGACCAAAAGTAACGAGGGCTATGAATCTACAGTTTTTGAGGATGCAAGTCCAACTGTAGCCCTCAACGAAATGAGCTATCTACCGACTATCCTGAGCATGAAATGGGTGGAAAGGAAGGTGGTGAGATTATATAATCCCAATGAGTAAACAAATACCATCTAAAATATCTAAAGCTGAGTAAATGGAGACAGATTAAAATAGATTATCATACTGTAATTCATCACCTTTCAACTCATTTCAACCAAATAAAATCAATTCATATAAATTGAGTAATCAACATGGCTTATGAATTTCTTAAAACTTTGGCTAGTGCCAAAATCATGCTCATACTCAGTTATCAGGGATACCTTGGCCGAGCGCTATCCCAACCGAGTCCACCAAGGTTGTTAAAAATTTTGTATACACATAAACATATTTTTATTTTGAAAACATAACCGTTCCTTGGCGTCGGCTGAGTTCACCCTCACGTGGTGGTTTGGCGTGACGTGAACTCTAAAGTGTTAACCTCAGGAGTTATCCATCTGCGCCTCTCATACTGAGGTATGAATATAATAGGGTTACCGTGGCCCCTCTAATAGGCTGGTCCACGGAACCCGTCCACTGCAGCGATTAATCAATAACCCACCTATTCAATAAAATCTAACAGCATGACATGGCAATTTTATCATTATCCAACCTATCAAGGTGAACAACAGTTTATTCATTTTCAACACAAATACCAATTCAGCCATTCATGCCAATATTGCCATAAGCCAATAAATTAGAACCATAAATTCACAATACATCAAATGGTCTCCAATTACTCTATTTTCAAAGCCATCATTCAATTTCAAGACAATTTATAAAATCATTTCATTTAAACACATTTTGTTTACAAAACATAAAGATTTACCATTTAAACTCATTTTTCTATCAAATCACAAAAATGATTAAAAACTACTTTAAATAAGTAAGATGATAGTAAGGTTACTTACTATTTCGGGAGTCGAATTCCAAGTACTCCGATTCTTGATCCTTGGGTACTATCTCTTTACTTTTGCCAGAATGCTCACCACCTAGACATAATGCACAATAAGCCATTTACTACATTTGTGCTAAATTGTTATAAAACCAATTTAGGCTCTATACTAATGCATGAAATGGGATGAAATTTTTTGGATTATCGTCTAAACATGGTGCTCTACACAAATTCAATTGTGTACCTAAATAAAACGGTATTGGCCTAATTCGATCTATCACTCGATTAATTGGCCAATATGTCCAATTTAACTCCAAATAATTCCATTTTTCTTCCAATTCTCCAAATCATCAAACACAAATTAAATAACTTGAAATATGACAAAATCATCCTCACATTTTCTCTTGAAAAATTCGGCCATGGTGGGTGCATCAATACTATAATTTTTCCTACTTGATTCTCACACCATAAATCACTAATTCCTACCCAAATCACTTGAAATAAAATCAAAATCATCATCAATATTCCACATGGAAAATTCGACCAATGATGGATGATGGAAGAACATGAATTTTTCTTGCTTGATTTTCATGCTACACATCACCAATCAATTAAAAACACTAAAATACATTGAAATCTAACCAAATCAAGCATCAAAACATCTCTTTAAGTGTTCAGCCAGCAAGATACCCATCATGAAATCATGTGATTCAACCATGGAAAATGCAAAAGAATGTATGGGAAAGGTAGATCACAAGTCAAAATCAAGAAATTTTACCTTTGATTGCTTGATTACTTGAAATCCACCAATTTTCTCTTGAATTTTCACACTAGGGTTCTTGTTCTTTCTTTTCTTCTTTGTTCTTGCTTTGGCCGACCATATGAAGAGAAATGGGCTGATTTTGTGCTGATTTTTAAGCCAAATAATAAATGGATAAAAATTTGACACATGTCACCATTCCATTGGTCCATGTGTCATACTTACCCATTAAGCAATCTCTCTCCACCAATTAAATTTCCTCAATTATCCATGATAATATTGGGTAAAATTCATATGCTGGACAAGTGTTGGGTGGTGTAAAATTACAATTTTGCCCTTAGGTGGCAAAATAACTATTTTACCCCTATGCTCGAAAAAATGTCAAAATTAAAATTCTTCACCTTTCAAACTCAAATTATGTTCTAAATAGTCAATCTTGATCAAAAACTTCTTCCAGCATTCCAATTTTAACCTCTAGTGGCAAAATGTTCATTTTGCTCCTAGGTCATGAAAATTCCAATTTGACTCCAAATCGGTTCTTGAACTCCGAATCACCATTTTAAGTCATTATGGGGTTTTAAAATTCTCAATTTCATCTTAAAATCTCTATTTGGACTAGTTTGAGGCTTAATTCAACTTAATTGTACCATTTGGTAAAATACCATCCTTTAATAATTTCCAAGGTACCCAAGTAAGCAAACATGCATTCTTATGTAAGAATGGCATACTAAACATATTTTAGACCCGGGCTTGATAGCACTACCCCCTTTAAAATAAAATTTTGCCCTCAAAATTTTATTTACTAAACTTAGAGAAAAGGTAGGGATATTGTTTTCTCATCCAATGCTCAACTTCTTATGTCCTCCCCTTTATAGGGAATTTCGATTTGTTCACCTCATTTACCTCCAATTCAACTCGAGTACTTCACTTATGTCTATTATTATCCTTTAAAATCATATTAACAGTAACCTTTACAATTATGATATCTTATATCGAGACACCAAACATGCTTCTATTACTATCATTAAACTTGAACCATAACTCCATCTCAATCATACCAATTTCGATCGCATTTTATACTTATTTAAGTATACCAATCCCTATCTTATTACTTCATTCCATATCAAATTTCTCGACTTTCATTCATTCATTCCATCCTCATACAATATTGTGTAGTTTACAGTATCATTAACATGCCATACTCATTCCTGTACATATCCTCTGTGTTAGGGAAGATTAATGACTTCAATTATTTTCACATACTTCATGTTTACCTTGCATTTAGGAAATTTCAATCTTCTTAATCCTATTAATGCATCTCATATGGCTTAATCGCACTATAGATTACATTCCCTTAACTATTTCCCCAAAATTCCTTAGGTCGTCATAAATCGACTTTTGATAAGATTCTTGATCGTTACATTATCTATACAACTCATCAAATATATTGAGTTCAAATCTCGAACCACTAAAACCATTCTTCATTTTAATTGGGTACATCACTAACTCCACACATACGTATACACGTACATTCAAATGTCCATATTCCTCATTATGTATACGGGTCTCTATTTTCAAATGCCTTCAAACTAATTTCTCTTTGTTCATTCCCATCCATAACCAAGATTCAATAGAATAATCTTCATAATTCATACAAATTCTCATTATGCCTGTGCATAGTTCCACATCATTTACAAACTTATACTCTCTTCTTATCATTTCCAATTATATGCTTAAGTTTCCTTATACTATATATCATTGCATCACAATGTCATCTCCATTGAATTATAATCTATTATGCATGTATGCTTTATAATACCATTGATGCCTCAAAGATTTATCTTAACTTGATCATTGCATGTTATGCAATACTACAATTCCTAAGAGTCATCCTTATTCCTCGATTATCTTTCATGCCTCAACATTACCTTGTATCCTTTTTGCATTCCGATATTACTTTGTCACTTAAAACTCAAACTCATTTGAATCATGTATGCGTCAAGCATTTTCGAATTCCAATTTCCATAATATATTAAGAAAGTTTCATTATCCGACTTCATTATCAAGGTTAACTTTTATCATCCTTTGTTCCACTCTTTCATATGAACATAACATCATTCTCCTTAGCCAATTTATAAATTG